>NW_017177343.1:179509-187724 GCF_001652005.2 Ceratina calcarata
GTATTAATAAGTTTGTATTTAACCAGCAGCATTTATGAAAAAAATTAACTGACTTCTCTTAATTTTAAATAAGAATAATAATCTTTAAGTAGGGAGACACTCGGCAGGAGTTGAGCGTGAAGATTGTTGGGGGAACACGTAAACACCCCGTAAATTTTGTTGAAAGCTTACGCGATTCGTTTCCGAGGCCCCGGTCGGCCTGGAGCTCGTGAAATTAATTGTCCGGGTAAACGGCGTTCCTTAAACGTGACAAGAAGCGTCATTACACGTTACAAGATAGCCGGCTGTCGTCACCGGCCGCTTAGGCAAACGCGCGAAATTCGTTTTACTATGAAAACAATGTGATTCTTTCGTCGTCCGCACAGCTGCGTCGCTAATTGCAAAACGATTATCTCGCAACGCTGACGCAGTGCCGGGCCTGCGGTTGAACGACTGATCTTGAATTGCTAGCAATACGAAAAGTATCGTAGTATGAAACTTTCCGGCAAGAACCGTGTAGATACTTTCTAGTCGAACGGTAATATAGTTGCGTGTAATAAGTTCCGTATCTTTCTTTCTTAAATAAAAAGTGTTCAACCATCGTAATCGAGAAATATGTTTCAAGATACTCTTTTTCTTCTAGAGCATTTACGATGTCAATGATAATCGCGTTCTTATGTAACGAAAGATTTTTGTAAAAAGCTCCTTTTCACGTGAAACACATTCGTCGATGAAAAAGAGAAAAAAACGTGATCAGCCACCCTGGCGTCTTGCTGGACGCCAATTAAATATCGAAATGGCAGTTGAGAAGCTTTCATCGGTATCCAGCGAGACGTCATCGAGGAATGTTCATCGAGATCTCGCGCGGCGGCAGTCGTTCCGAGAAGTTTACGAGAAGAACGTCCGGTAGCAGCTCTCACAGTAGCCCAAAGAGCCGAAACATCTGTTTGACATCCCTGTTTGTCAAGGCGTGACTCGGCACTTGCGCCCGCTTCCATACAAAGGGAATCCTCCGCTCTTGGTCTCGACAACCACGACGATCGTCCTCGCCTCGATCGATCTATAAACGGCGAACCATTCGCATCCAATTACGCGTGAAAATCGTAAACAATCGCGAACAGATGGCCCGAAAGGTAGTAACTGTTTCCGTTTTTCCTTTTCACTCCGCTTTTATCCCAGCGCTGCTACTCTTTCCCTTCTTTGTTTCTTCCCTTTCTCTTCGAACACGGTTTGACAACCATCGAATTGTGATAGAGTCGCTTCTGTGGGGTTCAAACGGATACCACTCGGGACTCATTGTCAAGTAATTTGTAGGTGAAATACTAGCGAAACTGTTTCCATCGAGGATCTCTTTTATTCCGATCACGCAAAATGGTAAAAGGAGCTGCATAGATTCTAAATTCCAGTTCTTAATCTTTAAAGAGTTTTAAGCAGATCAAAGAGATGAAGGGATTCGAGCAGAAAACTAAGGATACAGTTCGATGAGGAAGGGGAACAGGTTGTAAAAGGTTTCTAATTGATATGTTTGACACGGCAACATATCAGGATATTGCGTTGCTGCGGCTGATATTACACACTTCATCAACCACTACATTACCGTTTTTATAGGCTACTGTATATAAGTATGTATTGAGTACTTTTCTCGAGAAACATTCATAAACGTAATGAATATAACGTATCATAAGATGTCTTCTGATTCGTATTGCGTGAGCAATTATGTTTAAACACAAAGATATCGTAAATTTGGAGTTGAAATTATGAAAAATTATCCTCAAGTTTTATTTAATTATTATGAATCAATAGCACAGTAGGTACAATGCATTTTCATGGATTACTTCTTGCTTGATTCTGTATGAGTTTAAATTTGTTGTATTTACGACCACGTATTGTCAGAGTCAAAATTGCATCTCTGAGCTTCTCTGAATAATTTTGTTACAAGTAATTCTATTTGCGAATTTCTATTTGATGATTGTTAAAAGAAATATGGTTTATAGTATTTTTTTCTAGAGAAATAGAGTTCAACAACAATTTTCAAAACATGATTTTGATTTTTGAGAACATTATGTGTGTAATACCGCTGTTGATCATTATATGTATATTTGGTTCATGTAACGTTTAATGCAATTCGCGTTTGTCGATATTATTATTTGCCATTCGAGTTATACTCATCGCTACTTTGAACGACGTTCCTTTAATATTTAATAGCATTCCTGTTGAGTGAATAATTTATTGCCTTTTATCGAAATAAAATTTGTTCAGGATATGGTGGTATCGCAGCAGGAGCTCCATAAAAATATTTTTAGACGATGCCCAGCCAGAGAGGAAAAAGTTAGGGAACCGATCGGAACCAGAAACATGTGCAGTCAATACGTTTAAAAAGTTACGTCGAAAGTCGAATTCTTTGAAAGCGAAACTAGTAACTAACTATACTTATTACTTCCTTTCTATCTCGTGCCCCTACAAATATATTTCTCGATGCCGTAAAATATTTTAATGCCATCCGGCCTGCTGCATTCCGCATACGGCAATGAATTTATCTTCTGAATTTACCTTATCTTCTAATCAGTTTAACACCAAGTTTTATACATTATTGCAATAAAAATTATGTTATCAAATCAAGCATGCTATTATCATTCATTTTCAATTTGTTCCAATCTTTTTCATGATTTTCGTTAAGAGGTAAGTAGATTAGATTTATATGATTAACAGTTGCATTTCAAATTGTTAATTTAAAATCATTAACTGTTAACAGACGTTAAAGTTTGCCAAGCAATCAACTAATTGATTTATTTAAATAAATAAATATCCGAAAACATTTTACGAATCCTGGGAAGTTCGTAAATTCCTTGGTTCAATTTCTTTCTATAGTTTCATCTTTCCCCGATGGAACAATCACTGTCCTCGAAACCCTGAGTCACGATCATTATTATTCACTGACTCGGTCTTTCATTTATGTGTCAAGATGCGAGCGGTCGCGATTGACGGTCGATCCCTTGCAGAGGGACGTTTGTATGGTCGACCGAAAGAGTAGTGGCGCTCCTTAATTTTCTCAAAGCTGGTTGCCCGCATTCTCCTGTGATTTCACACACGTCGTCGTGTCTCTGATCCCGTACCCCTTGCGATGCCGTCCTACCACCCTTCACGGTTCCTCCCCACTTCGCCGGGAAACCGCGGACAGTAGCCAGCACCGAGTTTCTCGCAGTCAATACTTTCACGGCTGGATATAAAACGTTCGCGATAAACGTATCGAGATAAAGCGGCGCGCTATCATTGGCCAGACCCCGTCGTCCCCGTCTCCCGCCGCCACCCCCCCACATCGGGGGCTACGTTCAAGAATCTCGTATTTGTCCGGCGCGGATCGCGAGTTGCGGGAGAAAGAGGTACACGCATATATAGCATACCTTCCTCGGCGAGCCAACGATAGAGGAAGAAAGAGATGAAGATAAAGAGAGCGAAGAGGACGATTGCGTAGGGGGGAGGGGAGTGGAGGAAGGACGGAGGAGAGAGATCCGCGTCTTTCTCACGTTTCCCTCACCTCCCTTGATCGTCTTGGACTCGATCCGAGTTCGATGCCTCAGCGTGCAGCGGCTAGGGAGGGCGGTGGCGGTGGATGCGGCGGGGGCGGCGGGGTGAGGGAAAATCGAGCGAAAAAGAGAGAGAAAGATGGAACGAGGATCCGCGGCACCGCCCCCTTTTTTAACCACGCCTACCCTCGATATAATATTATATCTACTGTGTGACCCCCCTTCCTCCCCCGCTGCCATGCCGGCCCCCTGCAACGCGCCGAGAGAGACCTGTCCCGTGGGTTTCTCTACGTGTACCGAGAGGAAACGGCAGAGAGACAGAGAGAGAGAGAAACAGAAAGTGAGAGGGAGATAGAGAGGAGACGAGAGATAAGTACGTTTATGTAGGACGTACTACACCGGCACGCGAAACGATACAATGCTCACGTTTGACGCGGCGCTCTCCTTCGTGCCTCCTTCCATGGAGGGATGCTGCTACTCGGACAACGATGCGAGCGCTGCTTTACGAGGATCCTTGTGGCACGACTCGAATGTGCGAGTAGGATCTCAGTTTAGGTACTTTTCTGTACAGGGCGAACTCGAGTTAGTTCACAATCCTAACAGATTTTTCATTCATTTACAATTTGGATTCACTAAACTTTACCCAGATGAAAAAAAGAAAATTAACAAGTAATCGTGAATTACGGAAAGCTTTTATTCATAATATTCGCTGCATAACTGATTCTGATCAGTTGACTGATTTTTTATTATTATTTCGTTACTATATTATATGCACGTGATTCGAATGATTAAAAATATTGACAGCTAGTATCCCCCTTCGCCTGTACTAATTATGCTGTATAGAATTGAAAACATATAAAATGTAAATATTCCATGAACAAAAACCGAGTCGCTAAGTCATGGAACTCCAAAGATATTAAGGACTCCATGAATATACATTTTACACCTTTTCACCCCATTTAATATTTGACTGAGAACAAAATCCTGAAATTGATTTTTAGATATTTGTAAGGGTAACTTTTGTGAACGAAAACCAAACCTCATCAAACTTGTATTACAAAAATACTGCGAACTTAAAACATATTGAGAAATACGTAAAAATACGTTTCACCCCAATGGAGCATAAATTTTGAAAAATCCACAAACTGATTTTTGAGGTGTTCATCACGTAATATTTTGGAGCAAAACTATCTTGAATACTTCATCGCTTTAAAGCAATATTGACAAAAAGGTAAAAACCTTTACCCAAAGTGTAGATAGTCTGTCTTTTTTTGCACTCTTCGCGAATTTTGTAGGAAACATGACTTGAGAAATTACATTGTCAGCCGTATCAGCATGTCTTAACGATGTCGGAACGATGTCGAACTTCTGGAGTGAGAGTTCCTATTCATTTTATGTTTTGTTACAGGTACTGTTTCGAGCGTTTCCGATGAGACGAACGCGAATCATTGCGATTGTCGTTGTTCGAATAACACAAATGTGGAATTCATTGTTTCGGAGAGAAAGTAACAGATCTTAATTGTCCGGATGGGTGTCATTTGATAGGGTTTTGTGATTGTGAAGAACGGCATGAAAGTTTGACGAGGCTTCGACGTATTAAGAAAGGAACCTTTGGTTATTTAAGACTCCGCTGTACAACGGGTTATTCTTGCGAACGTTTAAATTATTACATCCATCGTCTGAATAGCGATTCATTAAACAATGAATCAAGTTGAATCACAATTTGGCATGTCAGAAGTTCGATTATGTAGTTAGACGGTTGTCACACGTGACATAACGAATTGATAGCAATTGAGACTCAATTATGTGATGAATTATACAGCACGAAAATAATGCTTCTTATTGATTTATTCAATTATTTAAGTAATAACGGTGAACAAATATGCTGGTAGAACATAATTTATGTACTTATTTGAGTCAATACTGAAATCAGTTTCCAATACATTGAAATTCAATTATTCAAGTCTATCAAAACCAGTTAACATCATTTATGTCGTACAATTACATAACGAGAGTTATTAAATCTGAATGTCTACAATTTGAAGCTTTCGAAAATATTCAACTTAATTATAAACGTCCGATTAAACCATTTGTGTCTCGTCTTACTTGCTGCTGTTTAGAAATTTTGATTGAGATTGGTACAGCGATCGATTATGATCGATTCTCCCGTTGTCCGGCTGATCGTAAGTACATATTAACATGACGATCAGATAGGAAACGCGTAATTTCGCGTTCTTACCACGATGTCATCTGGCTGTGGCAGCGGCTTTACGTAATGCCGGGATTCTGTCACAGTGTTCGTGGCCGGTGTTCAGTACAATAATACCATATAGGTATGTATAGGCATTCTCTTTTATTCCCCGAACGATAAGAACGGTAAATTTCTGCGTTGTCTATCGGAATTCCGCCTCGCCGGCAATTAATCGAACCTCGGCTGATTGTCTCCGCCGCATATTACAACTAGTGAACCACTTGATAGCCCCTCCTGTCACCGCCAATTCCGCGTTTACATTGTTACCAGTGTTTTATTTATGCGTGCTGACAGCCTGTTACATTTCCACTTCGTCAGAATAAACAGGCATACATAACAAGAAATACTTCTTTTCATGCATTTCTTAGTCTTCGTACGAACAACAGGGTCCATACTTTTGTTTTCTTTGACATTATTTTATGCTTTTTAAAAGGGAACAACTTGGCTATACCATTCTTAGAATTACAGCATTTTTATTTATGTAAGAATTCGAATTTCCTATTGAGCGGAATGTGGAAAGAAAAATCGCTATTAGAGAATGAAAAACAAATGAACAACGGATGAGGATGAAAGAGAAAATAAAGAATCTGGGGTTAGGGGACAGCGAGGAACCGAAAGGCCGGGATAAGCAGCAAAACCGAGAAACAATCAAACGGCCGATTAAAGGGAGCGAAGTGGTGCAGCCAGCTATCAATAAATCGGAAAGCCGAACGCGCGATAATCGCGTTAATCCGGCGCACATCCGGCTGATGGGATTCCGCCCCCGGTTTGCCTCGTGCAAACACACTCCTGCGTGCGAGCGAACAGGCAGCCGAGAGGCGGGGATGAGCTGCGCGTTCGATTCCCCCGTTTTCTTTCTTTTTTTTTTTCCTCTCCCAGCCACGGGGTAGCCGAAAGGGGTCAATCACGCCACGTGGTTTCCATGCGTGATGCGAAACACGTTGACTACACGGCGTAACAAAGGCATGGCAAAATGAAAGTGTATAATCTCAATTGCAAGTAAGAAAATCTATTCTTTATATGCTTAGTAAATAATTCTTCGGATTGTAATATATGTATATGTTATTAATAGTGTTATTAATATTGTAATTCTGTAAGTTCTAATCGTATCACAATTACAAATAATTTTATTACTTGACTTTACAATCAGGCATTACGTTGAACTACATAAAAAAATTTATAAATAACCAAAAATTATGTACAAGGGTTTATAACATAATAAAGTATTCCACGAAAGCAAGAAATATCTTACACTTGTCAATTTGTCCAGGTAAGAATTCACGGGTACTGTTAACCAATATCGTTCACGAATATTAGCTAGTTTCGGTTACAACCGCAAACGTTGCTGTTTCCGGCAACCGTGATGAAATTACGCCAACAAAAACAGGCAAACAAAAATAAAACTGCTGCTATCTTGATATAAACTGCTTATATGTATCTTGATTCCGTCGATCGCGACAATCATCGTTTATAAACAGTAAAAGTCTTATCATTGGCCGATCATCGGGCCATTATTGCCTTCCGACACTGATTATCGAACAGTCTATAATGCAGTTTTACGCAATACCGAGAACTAAAATTAAATAGAAAAACGAGAAAGAGAGAGAGAGAGAGAGAGAGAGAGAGAGAAGTGGTTTATGATTCACGACAAGCAAATTCGGGTCGGATTAGATAATAGTAGGGATAAACGGTATCATGAATTACAGCAACGTCTTCAAGTTCACGGTTGTATTTGAAACAAGATCGGCGGACGGACGTGGCCTGCAAGGCGGTCGGAGGGGTGGCTTATGTATTCTGACGCGTGATTATGCCACGGAGGTCAGAGAGGATCTATGCCTGACTGCACCTCCGCCATTTGCTGGGGCACGATCACGAATCTTCCATCGCACGGAAAGTCTGCTTTTTCTCCTCATTTCGGGGGATACTCGTATCTCGCCGTCTTCGGGATTTCCCTGACAATTAACAGCTTCTTCACCGTCGCGGAACGAGGTATATCCTCGGAGACCTTGGAGCCAGTTGCCAGACCGGCATGTCCGTCATGGTTGACTATTTCGTCGCAGATCAGACCGACGGAATCGTGATTGTACGTAGATGGAGTTGCGTGTCGACGTCACGCGTCGTTTGCGCGGCAAACGTTGCTGGGAAGATAGTCCGCGAGCTCAATGAAACGCGGGAATTTATAGCCGCTTGTTGAAAATTGCAGACGATTACTCGCGAAACTTCGACACTGTCCGAGCAAAGATAATGCTCCCCTTCTTAAACCGTTCTGATTATCATTTATGAAAAAATCCCGGATTCGTTGGATCGGATGTTATTCCATAAATATGCAAACTCCGTTCATGCTGAATATGGGCGTGTCTTGGAATCAACTCGAACAATCGCTACTCATCTTATCGAGTTAACGAGCATTCGTCATGAAAACTTGCATACTTCAAAATGTTCTCAGAAGATAGGATAATTT
>NW_017177343.1:188923-194490 GCF_001652005.2 Ceratina calcarata
GATATAAACTGCTTATATGTATCTTGATTCCGTCGATCGCGACAATCATCGTTTATAAACAGTAAAAGTCTTATCATTGGCCGATCATCGGGCCATTATTGCCTTCCGACACTGATTATCGAACAGTCTATAATGCAGTTTTACGCAATACCGAGAACTAAAATTAAATAGAAAAACGAGAAAGAGAGAGAGAGAGAGAGAGAGAGAGAGAGAAGTGGTTTATGATTCACGACAAGCAAATTCGGGTCGGATTAGATAATAGTAGGGATAAACGGTATCATGAATTACAGCAACGTCTTCAAGTTCACGGTTGTATTTGAAACAAGATCGGCGGACGGACGTGGCCTGCAAGGCGGTCGGAGGGGTGGCTTATGTATTCTGACGCGTGATTATGCCACGGAGGTCAGAGAGGATCTATGCCTGACTGCACCTCCGCCATTTGCTGGGGCACGATCACGAATCTTCCATCGCACGGAAAGTCTGCTTTTTCTCCTCATTTCGGGGGATACTCGTATCTCGCCGTCTTCGGGATTTCCCTGACAATTAACAGCTTCTTCACCGTCGCGGAACGAGGTATATCCTCGGAGACCTTGGAGCCAGTTGCCAGACCGGCATGTCCGTCATGGTTGACTATTTCGTCGCAGATCAGACCGACGGAATCGTGATTGTACGTAGATGGAGTTGCGTGTCGACGTCACGCGTCGTTTGCGCGGCAAACGTTGCTGGGAAGATAGTCCGCGAGCTCAATGAAACGCGGGAATTTATAGCCGCTTGTTGAAAATTGCAGACGATTACTCGCGAAACTTCGACACTGTCCGAGCAAAGATAATGCTCCCCTTCTTAAACCGTTCTGATTATCATTTATGAAAAAATCCCGGATTCGTTGGATCGGATGTTATTCCATAAATATGCAAACTCCGTTCATGCTGAATATGGGCGTGTCTTGGAATCAACTCGAACAATCGCTACTCATCTTATCGAGTTAACGAGCATTCGTCATGAAAACTTGCATACTTCAAAATGTTCTCAGAAGATAGGATAATTTATCAATAAAAGATCTAGTAAAATATCGCGGTCGAGTTTTAAAAATCCTACACTCATGTGTAATTCCCTAATTAATTTACTGTGATTTATGAATGATGTCCTGGAATTTTTCGTGTAAGCTCATATAAAGAAAATAATGAAAGAGTGGAAGAAATTATTTTTCAGTCGCCATGTGGTTAATTCCGTTCCGTTCCAATTCGTCCCCGAAATTGGCCTATTTCGGAGGGTCTCGAGAGCGATTCTTTTAGTCAGTCCCGGAACCGGCAGCAAGCGGCCGAAGCGGTGGGGCGGCCAAGATGCGGCGAAGGAAGCAGATGAGAAGAGTTGAACCGAAAGGGAAATTATTCAAAGTGAAAAAAGAGGAAATACTCGGCCAAAAAGGCCGAGCCCTTGACACGGAGGATCTCAAGTGTGGAAAACCACTTCAAAGCCGCGGGCGTTAATTGGATTTACAACCAGTTAGCTTCTCCGTGGACGAAGTTTCGAGTAGCTGCTGGGAGACCCCGGCGCACCTACGCGTGCCAGCACGTGTCTTTTGTGACGCGTGGTTAAGTTCGTTCGGCAGATGAATCGCGATCACTTTTCCATTTTTCTCAAGACAGCCTACGCCGGTCATTGATCAGATAATAATCGATGAGATTTCAAATTTATTTACGAGCACGTAAACGTTTATTTTCGAATTAGCTTGTCGCAAAATGCAAAAAGATCGTTGACAGTTAATAAAAAGCGTATGGCCGAGAATTGATTTGTCATGCGCTGAATTCCTAAGAGGAGCCACGCGTGTGGCTCAGGCGTTCGGAGAAATGCAATGGTTAGATAGTAAGGTATGTACTCCGCAAACCGTACCACACGTTTGAAACATGAAACGTAAAAAGTGAACGGGGCCGATATGTATACATGCATACATAGATTTATACATTATCCCGCGCGAGGGCCATTCAGTTGGAACCAGTTTCTGGGCCAATTCTTTTTTCAAACGCTACTCTTCTTCTGGCCGTGATGCGCGCGATTTACATAAATCTCGTCCTGCGATCTGCATATCGGGTGTTGTTCGAATTAGTTGCGCTCCGAAGGGGCCACCCCTTGCTCCCCCATCCTTTCTTCGATGCAGGAAAAGGGACAACCCCTACAGAACGATGCCGTCTCTCATTGCAAGCTGCCATTGGACGGACTTCTCTTTCCGGTGCTCGCATGAAAAGCAGTTAAATTATCGTCTTTCCTGACCGCCAGGTGGAGAAGCGCACGATTTTAGGGGGGCCCAACATTAAGGGGAGACGAAAAATCGCAATTTATGCGACTAAATTAATTATTATACTGCCGATTCTAATTGGCCAGTATTGTTCGAATGATTAGTGTTAATTTTCACGATGATGAGTTTCATATACACGTCGCATACATTTACGCATCGTTGAAATTAGTGACAAATAATGAAGTAGGCGTGCCCGTATGATTAACGACATAATTCAACGTATATCTTTATAATCATGAATTCATGTACGGTTAATCATTCTATTCGTGATTTTATAATTTTGTGGTGTGCTTAATTCGGAACTCATTCACACATTCGGTCACTTTTACACCTAACATCTCTGTTTTCTTGTTTCAACTTGAGAGACTGAAGTTCGTAATTCTTTTCTCGTAAGCAACGTGTTAACGAGCAAAGCGTTAATTCGCATTCAAGTCAGCTGATCATTAGACGAATTAGTAGGAGAATTAAGCGAGGCCAACTGGAATCAATTGATTGGCGGCACGGACAGTAGATACGGTTTGATTCGAGTCAGATTCACAACGGTAACGACGGCAATGAGTCCAGGTGATAGGTAATTAGAGAGAGCGTTCGCAACGCATCCAAGGTGAGTCTACTTAATCCTCCCCAGCCGGTCGGTCGTTTACAACCGGAAGCAAGCGGTCTGATTCACATTGACCGAGTAATATCCACCACTCTGAAACTACGTGGCACCGAGCACGATGACATTGTATCCGTATTCAAAATATATAGTATACGGGCGTATGGCACACGTGTTACTTGGCCGCGTTATTTCGAGCGACCCGTTTCCTTAGGGGCTCGACGCGCGTCACTGGCCCTTTTTTCCTCGCGACACTTGTCTTCCCCTCGGATCCGAGCCACTTCGTGCGTTTTATGCGTTTCGGAAACTGAAAAACGACATCGGACGGAACGAGCGTAGATCGACGCCTGCTCCCGGAAGCGAAGGCCACCGCCAAAAGTCGTTAAAGCCTCAGCCCGGTACGTATTGAGCCGATTTCTCTCACGTCGAAATGCATCCCCTCGAAATCGAAACATTCCACGGGTGGTCCATAGCTATCATTGCATTAACTGCTCAAAGTTAAAGGTCTGCACCTAGCATAACATATTATTTCCAACAACGTATTGATATGATTAAAATGAATTGCAATTGAAGGCGTGTTAAATATAATAAAAAAGAAATTTCTCGCGAAATTTATTACTATCGCGACAGAACTTGTTATACACGCGTAATAGAAAGGAAAACGTCCTAAATCAAAGCGAATATCAATCGTACCAATTTTTGTTGCAACAGAATTATATTATACCGTTCCCATCATTATTTAAGTATCCATTGTTGAAGAATAAAAGTGCGCAAGTTAGCTAGCTCAATTGTGTTCATCACTGATCCGAATAATTAAATTAATATGTAAACAATGCCCAAGGAATATGAATTACTGTCAATCATGAATTCTAATTTAATGTGAACTAATTCCCAACTGGTATGCATAAGTTCCCAATAACTAACTGGTAATAAGATGCAGTCAGTTTTATTACAAAATTCAGAAACAGTCACTTTGTTATGAAACTTCGCTTCTATCTGATGTTTAAGAATGTCAATTAGGATAATTAAGGCGAGGACGAGTATAAGCGTCTGTCTATCGTTTGCATGTGAGACGGAGAAAAAGAAGAGGAGTAGCAGAGCTGTTTAAACGAACAAAAGCCAGAGGGACTGCTCTCCTCGCGGCAGGATCCCGTTAAGACAGCCGGATGCGGCTTGTTTTCGCGACGTTTTCGCGGCGCCGCTAGCCGCGCCGAAAGTGCAGAAAACCGTGGCCGCGCGAAAATAGCGGTAACTCGGTATAATGCGATGCAGTAGAGTAGCGGATACGTCGTTACAGTAATGCGTGCTGTATCGCGCGCAGCTCATATACGCACATGCATGTCACGCGCGTCTCTTCTCTTTCCCGGGATAGAACAATAGCTTAGAGTAGGAATGCGGCCCTCTGCCATGACTCGAGCACCCACGGTTAGTACTTAATGCCTTTATGGGTTACAGGTGTAATTAAATCTCGTAAGCCACAGAAGAAGAAATCTGATTTACAATAGAAACGTAGTAAATGAGTACCGCGAAGCTGGAATACACGGAAAATTGAAGATTAGGAGTTCTTGATACGTAGAAAAGTAATTCTGTATGATTGCATGCATAATGAATTAATTTGATAGTCGAATCGTTAATAGCCGACAACTTGCCCGGTGGAAAGATTGTTTTGCATCTCCTATGGCACGAGTTCGCAATATGTATCTATCGCAACAGTAATCCCAGATATAATTTAGCGGACTTGGCAAGAGATCGAATACCGTTCTGAGGTTTGTCGAGCAACAAAAGGAGCACATATCGAAAGCTATTACGAACGAAAAGTTCGAAGATTTATTAACATTTCAACGCTCTAATCTACGTTTAGTAGCCTGTGAATAATATCTACGTTTTCTTAATCGGTATACACCTTCTCGATTCACAAGCCTCAATTTCTTTTTACGTCAGCGATCGCGTGGAGGGAAATATCGTGCGGGAAAAGAATATTTTTCAACCAAGCGCGAATTAGTAGCGGGACGCGGGTACCTAGTACGTAGAGAACAACAAAGTTCGCGGCCAGTAACCGGAAGCACGGTTCAGGTGTTACTTATATCCCTTATCGGGACGTGGCGGTCGTTGCGACCCCATGAGACGGTTTGTGGCTCATTGTCCACGTCCGAAACGGACGGCGCAAGGCCGTATAAATATCGGAGTAGCGTATCGCGCGTGCATATCGCCGGTTCCCCGCGGCTGCTCTCTCTTTCTCTACCCTCATGTCTTCGAGCAACGTTTACAGTCAAACGACTACGCCACTACGACCACCAGCGTGCCAAGTGCACACGTAAGTGTTACTAGTTTGCCCAATCTATGAACAACGTGCAAAAAAATGTATCCATCGTTATCTATGAGAGAAGTTCTGCAGTGCGTCTTCATTTGAATAGCCGCGGGTAAAAATTGACATATCTATGCATATAAGCTTATGTCAAAGAAAAGAATTTTATTGATAATTCTTGCATATCAGTTAGATTCGTTTGCATTACAAATTAGTAAATGAAATTAATTAATACTGACGTATCGACTTAGAAAATACATTGTTGTTGAAAATATAACAGGCTTCTGACTTCTGCATGAATAAGTGCAATTTAGTCCATGGTTAGTTAGTACTTTGCGATAGATCAGAGAAGAAATATTTACAATTCTACA
>NW_017177343.1:196340-207168 GCF_001652005.2 Ceratina calcarata
TATGTTATTTTATTCATGTTAAATACAATTTCGTACGAAAAATTAATATAAGTTATTTGAGGTTATTTATTAATATAAGTTATTAATATAAGTTATTATATCCAAGTGACCAGCACTGTGTGTATATCGCATAGTAATGAATATTAAATTGATTTCAGCTAAAGTATTAAATGAATTGAATGTTTACACATAATAATTTGTTCAATACAGTTTTATCTTATTGCAATGTATCGATAGATTTCATCTTTCTCAAGACTTAACATCCGTGTCACATACTGGCTCAGTAACTGTAGAGCACCTAAGAATGATTCCGCCGGTGTGTTAAGCCAGGTGAGAGACAAAAGAGCTCGGAAGAGGTGCCTCGAATTTCAGGAGTTATCGTTCTGTCCATCGTTGAGTCTCGCTAATTTCTTTGCACGCCTCCCTCGCGTTCCCCTGCGCTTCTTTTCGTTCCCAACGTTATCATCATCGCTCTTTACGAGCGCATTTGCATCGGCCCGGAACCGCTTCTGCGGTCGAGCCGAGCCGTGCGCGGCTCGCCAAGAAGAACAGGAAGAAGAAGGGGACGCGAAACGCGCTGTGGCGAGGGAAACGCGAAGGAAGAGGACGAAAAAGAAACGAAACCAGAGTGGCGAGCGGCGGTGGAGAGGAGGGGAGGACGTGCGAACGGCGTTGCTTAATAACCCGTATACCGATTCGCGTATGCTCGCGACCGCGGCGGTGCTCTGTGTTCGTCGGTAGTCGCGCGAGCGCAGCCTCACCGACCATAAACGCATTCAGAGTCAATACTGTTGCACATCTAAATATGTATGTACACGCATATATATTCGGTGTACATGTATTACGATACGTAGTCGGGATTCGCCTCGGCTCACCAAGACGTCTGGCGTCGGTGCATAATGCGAGCAACTCGACGGTGCGGCGCAACGCGCGCACGTAATTTCGTCGATTGTAATTGCGATGAGTTACAATTAGAAAGCGCACTAATTGAAAGCGTTTCGCAATGCGCGATGGCGTAAAAGTTCGTGAATCTTCGCGAGCCGTGTGATTTACTCGGCTCGCCGTGGGATCTCGTATTATATCTACATTGCGAAGCCGACGTGAAAATCGAACCGTTTGAAGTGTACGTCGATCATGTATTTATGATAATCATATCTCATCTATCTGTCTTAACACTAAACCTACGATGCACCGGTCAAATGACCGACTTTAAATCCTTTGAAAGAAAACGAAATTGGAAATTGAAACAAAAAAATTAATCTACATACATTTTTATCTACATGTATAGACTTAATTAGCTTTATAGCATCTTGAATGAACGAACATCGGTTTCTCTTACCTACGAAGAAAAGATATGCTTGGAAATGACAAATTTGGGCAAGCCAGTTCAGCGATGGTGGGCATGTTTCCGCAGCGGATCCGCTCGAGACACATTAAAGTTACGGGGCTCGGAAACGCGAGAAACAGCGCTGCGCGTGTGTTCGTTTGTATTAAATTAGTTTCTATTCGATTGGTCTCAATGCAACGCTTCCGCAGAGAGTCTACCGCGGCGCAGGCACGCACACCACCAACGAGAGCCTACTTAAGGCTCGTAAGTACGCGAGTATCCGTTTAATACTCGCCTCTAGTGGCGCACCGTCGATGCACACCACGCCGCTGTACAGTTGTTCCCTATGCGTGTACGCCACGCGGTCCTGTGTGCATGCATATTTACGTCTGTAACTGTGGATATTACGCGATGCTGTACTCGCGCGTACTTAGCGTACACTCACGGCCGATGCACAGATAACTTCGCCGACTGCACTATAGAAACGCGAGTTACGCCGTCGAGGTGTTCGAGGATCGCTTTACTTTACGAGCGTTTACGTGCGCACGGAGGATTCCGTGCGGTGCGTGCTTTACACGTGCACGCTAACCTGCACGATCTTTTTTTCTCCTTTTTTCCGTAAGCCTTCGGGGCTTCAACGAAGAAAGTTCCTGTAACTTTCGATTAGTCAAAATCGCGTTCGGTCTTTTAACGTGATTCGACGCGTGCATCACACCATATCGAATATGACGCGTGTCATGCGGGACGTCTAAAAGCGTACTCACGTCCACTGACTAGATACCTACAAGTTCCTCCGGAACGGGTCCGGTAGTAATCTCCTCCTCGTTAGACAACATTTTCTCAGTGGGAGACATAATGATAGGTAGCGTACTTTGTAAATCTGCAATTTTCTGCGTTGTTAGGTTGCACGCTTTACATTTGACGCGGTAAGAGATCGCGTTTGTTAAGTAATGGCAAGAATTCTATATAGAAGCATTGAGTATTCTCTGTAATCTTTTTCCCGCATCTTCGATTCTAAAGCGTTTTCATACTCTTTCAATGGGTTGGGAATCCATAATATTGCCCATAAAGGAATGTCTTTATAATTAAAATCTTATCGTAAGGAGTACGATAATGACTGCATCAAATAATTTAACGAAAAATAATAATGGATAGGCTTGTAATTAAACTATGGTTTTTTATGGAAAATACAATTTTTATTATGTCAATTTAAAAAGATGAAATGAAAATTGAGATTTCCTATATTCTTTGAATAGAATGACGTATAATTACTTATATACGTGCATCTTACTATTATGTAAAAAGAAGCGTTTGTTTCTGTATTAGCAGAAATCTGAAGTGTGACTTATTTACAATAAAATTTGGACAGTAGCTTTCATGTAGTGTACTCTTAAGTGGAGAGTGTATTTCTCAATATTTTTCAAATTTGATGAGTTATAGATTTAGTTTTTACTAACGAAGGTTATGCATACAAATACCTAGAAAACGATTTCAGGATTTTACTCAAATCAGCCACTAAGAGGATGAAAAGGTGTAAATGTACATTTATAAAGTCCTCAATATCTTTCAATGTCTGAATGACTTGGTTTTTATTCATTAAATATTTCCATTCTATACATTTTTAATTTTATTTACGATAATTAATGCGGGCGAAGTCGCGACACGATATGCTAGTGTAATAATATTCTTGCACATTACATACATTCTTTATATTTTTTACACATCAAATTTTTCTCTAAATGCAAAAAAGACTGCAGTCTAGTTATAATATTGTTTTGAAGCCCGTTAGATGCTAACGGAAGAAGGTGTCAAAGTTTTATCTGCCATATAACGTCGCGGATGGTAGGTAATAAACAGTTTAGAGCAGAAAACAAATTTATAGGTAGTCCCGGTGAGAAAAAATCACTCGGTTGAACAAACGGTGCAAATACCGATAAAAAATAATTTAAAGCACGGTTTCGTGCCGCTTAACCGCGGACTATCTGGCTGGATGAATGCGGGGAACCAGTGCGCCGTGTTCCAAATGAAGTAACAATTGTGACGCATGGCTCCAACGATTACGAAAGTTCGATATTCCAGGGACTTTTGCGCGCCGCTAACTGTTACCGATTGCAGTAAATTTCTACGGGCGATGCCCGCGACGCCGCGATAAATTTCCGCGAGCGCGTACGTTTCTGAATCACGTGCCGCAGCTGGTATTGTCTAGAAAGAAGAAAACTTGCCTGGCGTGACGCGATTGCACAGAATTGCGATAAATTTTCTCGGGCATTGCATCGCGATGGCCTTCCGCGGCCTAAGAAATCCGATTTTCCGATGCGCTGGAATCGTGTCATCGATAATTAACTCGATCGAACGGTAATTCGCCGTTTCTTAACGCATACGATCTTTCCTAGCACTGAGTCGACCAATTAATTCGCAACGCAGTGACCGGAAGTTAACTACGTGTACTGATTAACCTACATATCTTCCGTAACATTCAATCTTCCAACAAGTCGTTTATATGAAGACTCTATGGAGCTTACTGTTTATCTCAAGAATTTCCAAGTTTTAAAAGCTTTTTATATCCCTCCATTCGTTTTTCCTTCGTATTCTCAAAATACTTTTCTCAAATGCGTTACCTTATGACGAACCACATAGATTCGTAAATTCTTGAGGTGGTAGACTGTAATAAACCTACGTGCCAACGACGCTTTAATTCATCCTTTTCATCTATAAACGACCCTAGGCAAAATGCTCTACAACTCTTTATCATAAAATTACAAGAATTCTAAGATCTTTAATTTTATTGTACCACTTTTGGTACTACAAAGTTAACAATTTATTATTTAAAGCAATTTTATACCAAAAGAGAAATTGTTCTGAATGAAACAAGAATTAAAGCGCCGCGGAATATATCTTAAACTGAACATTAAAACGAATTCTGTCTTGACTCTCTGAAATATGAGATGTAGAATCGAATGGCATAAATCCATATTTTGCACTGTTTTTGCCTGATAATATTAAACGAAGTAGGAAACGTGAAAAATTTGTCAACAAATATTAGAAAAGTCACGTGACTTACTTAAGGAGCTAATCATATGTACTTGATGATATTCCAGAAGCAAGATTCAACAACTTTAATAGTGTATCCGAAGGACATTCATAGCCCTGAAATCGAATCACCGGCGACGCGAGTCGTAGGTAGTAGGCAGTTCCCGCGAATGCTAATTAATGTTTTGCAAGTTTCCACGACAACGTCGTGCAGGTGTAATACGTAAGTGCCTAATGCGCGGAAGTTCGGTACAGACGGACTCTCCGGTTAGAATTGAAGGAACTTTTCGGCGAAACGATAAACCGATTTGCCAGGCTGGGCGCTATATAGTTAGCCAGACATGGGACAGCCATATTCGCGCTTCGGCCATTATCCTGTTTCGGACGCGACTGTAATTAAGCCTGTTTCCGGGGATTAGCGCTTACGCGCGCTAGCTCGCTCGCTCGGTCCGTTTCGATGCTGGTACCGCACTCTCTCCGCTGGTCAACGTTGTCTTTCTTTTCGGTCGGAGCCCATTACGACTCGGAACAACTACCGGTCGGAATAATTTTGCAAACAAACGTGCACGCGGAATCGTGCCTGTTCCCCGTCAGGCTTAAGGAGCTAGAGTAGTCACGTGACTTTTCTAACACGCGTCGGTAAAATTTTGACAGTTTTTACTCTGTTTTATCGATAACCAGGCAAAAATAGTGCAAAACACGGGTTTACGAAGCCACACTTTTCGTTCTTATATGAGAATATTTTTCGGTCGTCAAGTACCTCTTCAGAAAGAGGAATGTAAAATCTGGGACGGTCTGGTAATGTACAAGGGCGACAAGTATGGCCCCGTAAGCGTATATGTATTTTTGGCTAATTTTGTGGGTAACATTGGGGGACATTCTGCCTTATCGCACCACTTCGGAGTCTACCCCCTTAATAAGTTGTGGTTTAACACTGAAGTACGTGGGAGTCATGTAGTTGCCAGCAGGAATTATTAAAATTAGTATGCTTGAACTCAGGAAATTAACGTATCGAAAGTTCAAATTTCATACTTTAATTTCAAAAAGTATACATATTGCCGAAGTACATAAAAAGCATTTGCATTTAAAAGTATAGAAAATCATGTTTTAATATTCTGTACAATCTAAACATACTAATGATATTAATACTACATGCTACACCACATTATACACTATACTGATGTCACGTTGTGTGCTGAATGTAACGTTGCCAAAACAAATAACGAGGTGAATCATATGTATATCATACGTAAAACATTTTAGTGTCTCTATATATACAACTGTATTAATTTGTTAAAAAAATCATAATTTGATTTTATATTATAATGTGTGTTGAACTATGAATAATAGAACCATCTTAACCCAAGTTGTATGTACTATCTCGTAGGTTTTTTCTCGAGGAATGACATTTGTCGAATATCACCTATTAAAATAATTATCACTTAGGTATACTGTCATACACGCATTAGAGTTGAAGAACTAATCTAAAACTCTGATGTTTCAAATACCTTTCAAAAGTACAAAAACTACAGAAAAAGCCGAATCCTAAAATGTGTTCAGTTTTATCAATTTTAAACCGTAGTTAAATCAATATTCGAGAATCCCAACTTAGAATAAAGTTTTCAGCCCGTCATTTAATCACTCGCCTATAAAAATGTCTGGAACGCTTAAGGAAGGCTAATAACGACCATTTGATGCGGCCAATAAAATCATCGAAGTCTGACGTCGCATTAGCTCGGCTAGATTTCCCACGTGTCACTGGGTTGCTGCATTTCCTAGCAGCGGGTGGTTAAAGCTGGTCCCGGTCCACCGCTCGCGGTGCACCAGTGGTTTCCATGAACGGGTCCCCGACACGGCGGAAAGTGTCAACCGGGCTGTCCCCCTCCGGCCCCTCTCACGTCCTTCAAACGCGGCATCGGGGTGGTGTGTTATCGATTGATAGCCCGCTCTCGTCTTCCTCATTAGGAAGATCGCTCGATTTCGTAGGTGCTCTTTTGACACGGTCGCGGCTTGCGATCCGGTCCTAAAGTGGTGACGCAACGGTCGAACGAGACCCCAATAGGTCGAGATGAGAGCCATTGTATGGCAATCTTATAATTTAGACAATCACCGATCAATTGAATGGGCCTTTACTACTGCTATACATGCAGCGCCCGTACACCGGCGAGAGTGAATGATGAATGAATGAAGGGACAAGACCGAATGAATGGACAGATAGTTGGCTCCGCTTAAACGTTCGTAAATAACCGGCTGCTTCATTCAATTACTTTCAATCGCTTCGAGCCAATAGATACAATTTAAAGAAAAATAAGAAAGAAGGGAAAACGGGAGGTTTCTACACGGGAGGACTGCGATCAACTCCGCGCAAACACGGACGCATGGTCATCCCCTACTCATTTCTGTCTCCGACAGTTCAAGAAGCTTCCGCAAGTTCTTATCTATTCTGATAATTGTAATGAATACAATATCTAAATATCTAAGATAAATAAGAATCTGATTTTATTTCTAATTCAGCACAAGTTCTAAACTAATGTTTTTATAGATTTCAGGAAATTCTTTACGATCCCCAAGATTTAGCGCATTCTTAAAAATAGCTTCTAAATGTCAAATTATTTTTAAAAATCTCTATAATAACTTATGTTATTATCTATCCAAGATAAAGGAATGCAAGAGTCATATAATATTCTTCAACATTCTCGTAATTATTATCAGTTAGTATGAATTCACAATAAAAAAACAAAATAATTGATACTTATTTTGAAATAAATTATTTGCCATTTCGAAACACCGCTGGATGTTTTCACCAATGTTCTGTTCAGACAAACGGGAACCGACCTCCGTGTAAATACACAATCTGCCGCTGCGGACAACGTCGATAAGATAATTTGATCGAAAGTCCCGGTCGAGAGAAAATTACACCGATCAGCCGCGTCATTAACGGAGCCACCAGCTGACTTTGGCTTAAGAAAACGCGCGATGTTTACTCCGAAACTGAGAATATTACGAAACAAGGTTTGCAAATTACTCGTTATTTAATATTTGACAGTTTTTAGTAGGTATGTACTGACAAATCTTAAATGCACATAATGAATAAAAGTGTGAAGCGACTTAATGAGTATAAAATATTCTAAGAAAAAGATTATAAGCTATAAAAAGTATAAGAAAAAAGAAAAATATTCGCCAATGAGAGAGTCATCAGTAAGACTATTTACCATCACTGCGACAAGAGTTGTCAATAATTTGAACGTTTTGGTTCGTCGAGCAAATCCATTGACCAGTGGACGAATCGAAAGAAATCTAGAAACGTGAAACCGAAAGGCGAACGAGTCGCTATACCGACTTTAATGGACACCGATTGGTACAGATGGCCTTAGACGGCTTTCATACGGCCACGAGACTTGCGCCACGTCACGTCCGGATGAATTTACGTACGTAAAACGAGATGGTCGGGGCCTCGATTGTCGATAGTGATTCCTTTTCCACTGCGCTCCTAACGCATCGAATTTGCATTCTGGGTATTTGATTTACACATAAAAGATCAGTAGTTTTGATTCTGTTCTATGCTACAGACTTTAAATTCTTCATACCTTTGTAAAAACTATACGATTTTGTTCATTGTCTAGATTTATGTTATTATTACTTATTTATCTTCACAAAATTGATTGAAATGTTCCATTTTATATTTCATGAAGTTTAGTTGAACTCGTTTATAGCAGATAACTGATCGATAAAAAAAATTGACAACTTTAATGACAAACATATGTAAGTAGCAGTTTATCATGAGAAATGAAGTATATGTGTGTGTTACAAAATTTTCGGACCAATTTTTGATAGAAAAATTTTGTTACATTATGTACATACATTGTTTCTTGTAAACTTGCAAAGAAATAGTTATCTCACACGAAGTATTAGAATCCTCCTAATAATAATTGAGAAGAAAGTACGATGAAACGGCAATAAAATTTCATCCCTTCGGCGGTTATGCATCTATAAACATCGTGCATATCCATAAAGGTAAAATCATTTAAGCAAATATCGCAGACCTCTCGAGCTCCGAGAACGGAGCGGGCGAATACATATGCATCGAGGTATATCGTATGCGCATCGATAAGATTGCTTTCGTAGATCAAAGCCACGGACGCGACGGAGGCCCTCGAGATTGATAGATCGAGACCGAATCAGCGGGAAAGTGAACTCGAAACGAATCGAGCGATGTTCGCCAGGGCAGCGGTGGTCGCCCGGCCCGTTCGCTATCGGTGCCGGGAGGAAAGCTGGGCGTTTGCCCGCGACCAACTTCCGGCTGCTTATCAAACGCTCTTCCGTCCGTACGTTCGTTTCGGGAATTCAATTGTCGACACGCCACGCCGGATTTTGACGAATATCTATTTATTTTCGTGTGGGTCACGCGATACGTTGTATCGTACGAATCTCCAAATAGAGATAACAGCTGGGATCGAATTTCTGGTAGAAACCCTTCTCATTTTCTTTCAAAGTCTTCTCATTCTTCTTTACAAAGAATATCCCCTCGAACCTATCTATTATAGTAAATGTCCTGATTTCTGTTCATGTCACAATTCCTACTCACTGCCGTTTTTCTATGATTTTATCTGCAATCTTAAGCCAGTGAGTAGAAATTATAAGAAATTCGGACATTCACTATAATATGGTTTATCGTATCAGTACTTATTAAACTGTGCCCGTTTTTATATTATGGGACATCGTAGCCAGGCTCCTGGACGCATGGTCGTGTAACGACAGTGAATAACAATGCTAATTACCGTTCGTTAAGTAATTCTATCAGTAGTCAATTTTACCGTTGGTACTTGGGTAGGGTTAGCGCGGTCGCGGTATAGCGGAGCCACGGTGAGGAGCAACGCGGCGTAAGCTGTTCACCATTAGCGGGCGATTATTTGCAGTTATCGTGGGGCCCCGTTTGAAAATTACTCGATCGAAACACGGGTATACGCGCGGTGTATACGAGTCGAATAAGCAACCGAACCGATTAATCCGTCATTCTGATTTATTTCTCCATTGGCGGGCCCCGTTCGCGTATAAACCGTGCGCCACGCCACCGCCGCCCCGTGCGCCACGGCGACGAGTAGCGTTATCGCGTGACAAAGCGCGTATAGGTGAACGATAGACGGTCCGCCGCACCCGTGAATATTCATCCGACTCGCTAATTGGCGATACGATGACTATTCATGAATCAACGATTTTCAATAGCTGTTATTTGACGTACGAACGAAAGGCGGAGCAACAATGAACGAAACGGAGTGAGGTCGGAGAAACGCGGGGGTGAAATTGAGAGGGATGAGTGAAAGAGAGACAAACCTGAAAAAAGGAGTGAGGAAGGGAGTTTAGGAAAATGAGATTCAAAGAAACGGGGAGAACCAGAGGAAAGAGAAATCCGAACGTGAAGGAAGAGAGAAATCCGAAACTGAAGCCGAATATTCGAAGTCAGACAGAACGATCGAAACGAAATATGTAAACCCTACGAATGGCATAAACGTCGTTCGATTCTCGAGCTGAAGAAAATAATGCACACCTAAAGCACATTTATTATAGTAAATGTCACAATTCCGTTTTTTCATAAATTTATAAGTAACCGTAAGCTACTAGAAATTATGATGTGAACAGAAATTGGGACGTTTACTGTATTTACTGACTGGAGTCTCCTTGTGCCCTTTGCTCCTTGATCTCTACTCACGTTTCATCTCTCCTCGCGTGATGCATCGCCGCACGAGGTGGCCACGGATGCGATGGTTGCACATGTCGAACAGAAATTCGTGCGTGTACCACGCGCTTGCGTCGGCGAACAGTAGCGCGATTCTGTGCAAGAACGCAGACGTGGTGCCACCCTCGCGTCGCTTCTGTGACGCCCGACTCGATACCGCGTCATCGGTATTGGTCATCCTCGATGACAAAGGAATCGGCGCGTGTGCTACTGACAGATCATTTAAATCGGGCGCCAACTGCAGCCCGGGAAACGGGTCGTGAACACATTTCCGTTTCGCACATTTCACACGTTCGAACGACTGCATTGTGTTTCACTGTATTATGTATAATATCATTCTGCAGTTCGCGCGAGTATTATCTTCCTTATGCTAGCATTACGTTGGAACTTTTATGCTGTCGTAGCTCGAGAATTTACTTCTTGTGTTAAAAAATGATAGCGAGATATGTACATATAATGCTTAAAATGAATTACAAGATTATTGATTTGATGAATGATCCGAAGGGACGCAGTAGCAATCGTAAGAGGAACATCGACCGAGCGAAAGCGCATCTTAGAGACGGGCGTCATTCCCTCGTATCGAAGTTTATTTAGCCTGGGTTTACGGCTCACTCTGGATTCACTTAAGCTCGAATCGCCGCAGGAATCGTAGCGATGTCGTCCCATGCGATTCGGAAATTTGGAACTGTTCCAAGCGACCTTTGAATAGTCTCCGAACGCCCGGCGCGGGGTGAGGA
>NW_017177343.1:209320-244288 GCF_001652005.2 Ceratina calcarata
GTATTATGTATAATATTCTGCAGTTCGCGCGAGTATTATCTTCCTTATGCTAGCATTACGTTGGAACTTTTATGCTGTCGTAGCTCGAGAATTTACTTCTTGTGTTAAAAAATGATAGCGAGATATGTACATTTGTACAATGCGTAAAATGAATTACAAGATTATTGATTTGATGAATGATCCGAAGGGACGCAGTAGCAATCGTAAGAGGAACATCGAGCGGGCGAAAGCGCATCTTAGAGACGGGCGTCTCTTCCCTCGTATCGAAGTTTATTTAGCCTGGGTTTACGGCTCACTCTGGATTCACTTAAGCTCGAATCGCCGCAGGAATCGTAGCGATGTCGTCCCATGCGATTCGGAAATTTGGAACTGTTCCAAGCGACCTTTGAATAGTCTCCGAACGCCCGGCGCGGGGTGAGGAGGCATGCTAGCGATCGGAGGCTGACTCGCGGAAAAATTTACGACGACAATAAACTTCATCCGCATGGGGAGCAGGATTATAAAAAAAATGAAGAAAGAAAGAACAAAAAGTAAAAAGAAAAAAAGAAAACACGAAGAAGACGAAGAAGAAGACGAGAGGTAAAACCGGTGAACCGCGCGGGGCGAAGGCGCTGAACAATTATCCGAAGATTGTTCTGTTCGCGAACAACGTTTTTAAGATGAAGACAATACTCGAGGCCTAGGAGTATTAGTAACTGGCGGTTAATAAATTACGCGATTGTCAAGGCTGTGAGTTCATCGACATAACGACTTTCAGCATTTCAATGTAATAGACAAATACGTTTAAACTTCGACCGAGTAATGGTAGGAATGGAAAATTTTGTTACTATCATTAAGAAAGTGGTAAACGTAGGTCAGCAAAATACGAGTGTTTGCAGTTGAATGATTTATTTGTAGGAAACAATTATATGAAATTTATTTATGCGCATGGCTCCAATTCTTCTAAGCAACTAGTTCGTAGATGTTTATGGATGATCGGGAATAAATTATTTGATCGCACGTAAAGAGTGGATTATTATTTAACTATGATACTTCTTGCGGTGTTTGTTAAAGTTAAATCAGGCTGCTGGGGGAATATAATCTTTGAGTCCAAAGACAGTTTTAGATGGCAATAAAACTTAGAACAGTTTAATGTGAATTCTATCTATAATTAGATTAAAATTTTATTGCTCATATAAATAGGTAGTCACTAATTTTGCTTATTAGCTACCACTTCGGAGACACGTATTCATAAATCGGTGAATTTTACGTACAAACTCGTACATACATTTTCTACTCGTGAAGCCGGGCATAGACATCCAAGTCAGTGATTACGAACAAAGCGACCGAAAGACATGTCATATTTGTGCACGATGGATTCTAAGCTTTCGGATGAGACCATGAAAAATATCAATTTTTCCTGGAGGACGAAGATGGGGGACATTGAAATGAAAGTCGAAACGAAAGTCCTCAGACCCCTACCTCTATTGGACGAGGAAAAAACACACAAAAAAAATGGGGATAATAGTAAAAAAATGGAAAACAATCCCGCGCTGCTCGATTTTCGATTCTTCGTTTCAGCGAATGGCAGACACAATAGCAGGCTTCCTACCCCTGCTGGATGGGGGTGGAGAGGGTGGCTTGGCAAATATTTCCGAACGTGGCGGTGCGTGGCCGGCGCATCTGTTGCACACACACGCGTGCCAATTTCCGATTCCTGCGTAGAAATTAGCGACACGTACGAAGTGACCCTCGAGCTTCGACCCTATGGACCGTTCGGAGGGGTGTTTAAAGGGTCGCACGGGATAATTAACGCGTTCCGTACCACGCGAAATTTGCAACTTCCGGCTTAAATTCTTAAAAATAGATAAAAAATCAGGCACATCATACTTTTTCATTCCGCAATCCTTTGGATTCGTACAAATTGTAATACTTCGATATCATGGCTTTCAATGTTTCGTATATTGATGGAATTATCTTTTATAATTTTTTAAATCATGATTTCATAATCTATTTCTACTTTAATATCCGTTATGGTGAATTGAAAAAAGATTCTATTAGGCATTTTTCAATTTCAAAGAATGATCGTATCTCCATCTATGAAACAAATAACAATAGGTACTTTTATATAGAAATATTTGTTTCTATTCTTCAGTTAATTGTTATTCAAAAATATGGGAAAACAGTCTGAGTTAAATAAACGTAACAAGTCCAGGCAAGGGAGCGTAAGAACGATCGTCATTTGAAAAGAGACAAATGCAGAAATTGTTTGCAACAGTTAAATCAAGCAAATGTTATCGTCGTGCATATCCGACGTCGTGGTCATTAGCTGTCATTCGTTTAACGAAAATGTACACAAGGCTTCCCCCGACAGCCAGTGTCACGGAGAATTTTCTTCTTTTCACTCCCCGTGCGGCTAAACAGAAATTCTCGGAAACGCTCATTAAGACTCTCACGAGACTCGCATTTCGCGATGCGTGTATCCCGATATTTTTAGAGTGTGGGTGAATCACTGTTTGGCGGGAGAGAGCTCCACGGGCTGAGGCAGTTAAACCGCCGATTTCAGAAATAATAACGGCTGCAGAAATTAATAACCCGTCTCACGTTGTATCGCAACGGCCAAACCGATGAATAATCGAATTCTCTTTTGTTCCGAACCAAGTTCTACCTGTTTTCAAATAACAATGGCTACAATTTGCTGATATGTATTGTATTTTAGTCTGATTGATACTATATTGATTACATTTATAATTCTTCTTCTAGGCTAACTAATTTAATTTAATACCAAACGTACTATACACTATACTAAATAAAAAGATAAGAAAATTCGTTTCGTTATATTGTTAAACTTTTGATTATTATTTAAGCTAGTACCGAACTTAATTGCCAACACTAACGCACTCGAATATAAAAAATATAAATATAGCACATTAATATACGAAAACTGTCGGTAGGTTTAGTTTGTGAAATATTTGTTGTAGCCATCATTTACTGTCTATTTATTTAGGTCGATACGAGTATGACTAACAAATGTATATACATTCTAAACTTTCCGCGTTCACCGTGATATTTATAATAAAAGTTCGCGATCGAGTAGCATCGCGACACGATGCAACACTTTGGCAAGCGCTAGCATATTAGTATGAGTAATGGCAATGATTTGAATAACCGATGCGTTTCGCAAGTAAAAGTTAAAAAGGTTTACACATATAAATTGTCTGAACACCTGTCACGCGTGAAACTTCCTTCGCGGATACGGGCAACCCCCGTGAAACCGACCCCCGTTTTTCTTGCCCGCGTTCGTGAACGGGTTCGAACGTCGCCGTTCGACACTCGTTACGCCCGTTCGTAACGCGTTTTAATAAGGCGACGCGGGACGAACGGCAAATATACACGCGGCACGGTGCACCTGCGCTCGATTGTAGTCGTAGTCACCACTTAAGCGGTTAGCGTTGCCTGCCGGCAGCTCGTAAAACGGGTGAACCCCGGAGGTCTAGACCAGCCCTGGACTAGACCAACGAGACGACGACGCATCCGAAATAACCCTCTATATTCTATTTCGAGGCCGACATGCCGCGCGATACAGTTTCTCGTGTCAGTGGAATACGGCAATGATTCCTCCGCTGGCCCGTTTTCATCCATAGCGACCATTGTATATGCGTCAATTAATTTTCCCCGTTCTACAACTTTTCCAAATCGTACGGACTGTTTACGACGATCATCATTGCGGGACAATCGTAATTTCACCGTTTTACGAGTATCCCGCGGCACGGGTAAGTTTAAACTCGAACGGCTTCGGTCTTGCAAAATCAAAACTACGGCTCCAAGTTAATTTCAACTTCTAATTGAATATTAAATTATGAAGTAGCGGGAATCTACGTTTCTTATTATGGATAAATCTGTCATGTAATCTCCTTAACCTTCGTTACGTCCACAACTGATATTGTGACTGTCATACAATTTCAACTAAGTGTATGAAATTGCCAATAGTATTAGAAATTATTTTGATTACATGCAGTTCCTTAAAGTTCCTTTCATATTAATCTGATTCTCCGACACCGCGATCATCGCCTGGCTCCGTCGCTCGCGAACATCCAATAAGTAGCCGCGCGGTTGCTCTTCTCGCCGGCGTCAGAGCACGCGTGACTCACGTCTCCGCGACGTCTCCTCGGCCTCGACAAGTGTCGCCGCCACTCGGGGATCTCGGGAACCGAGTACCTAGGGGGATCCCCCTTCCACTGGTCGCACCGCGATCACTGGAGGGGGTCGGAAGCGGTCGGGGAAGGGAGCCGCAGGGGAAACGAGTCATGGCAAAACTTTTGTCCATTCACGGTCGACACGCTCCTAATTGGGAGTACGCTTCGTGGTCTCGTTCCACGCGCACGGCCTGCTCCGTGGAAACACGACTGGACGCGGCTGTCTCTCCTCTCCGAATTTTCTGTCGCTCGAACGCCTCGCATCCTCCCCGCGGACAACTAATAATTGGCGTCCAAGCGATTTTTTCAAGGGCCACTCGGTCGGAATCACGACTCGCGCAAGCGAGCAACGGGAAGATGGAATGGGGGAAACGCGGGGGGGAGGGAGGTACGGTTTCGTTAAAAATCGGCAAACGTCCGACGTGACCTCGCTTTCGGCTGCCGACGTAAATCAACCCTCGCAAGACGGGCGGTATTTTCGCTTGACTGACGAACGACCGACGAGGAATTTCTTAACGACCGCGTCGATTTCGGAATCGTCGCTGAATCGACTCTGCACCAATTTCCAACCTACGCGGTCTCCAGTTTCGTAGACCGTCGAGAAATACGCGACGTCTGATTTAACAACGAATTTGGAAAATGTCCTACGAGGCGAGGTGAGTGATCGATAGAAATGTCGATCGACAAGATCGGTAATCGGACGTGACCGAATACGGTAACCGTAACGAGCTGCAGTTTCGCTTTGTTTGGCTCTGGAGCGAACAAAAAGTTACGTTTACTCCACTGCATGCAGCGTGTATACTGTACAATGCGAGAAGTATCGAATTAAATTCAATTCTGTCAGATTAGATGTACAATAACTCTTCTCCCTAATGAGTGTGTGCTAATTTATGGAAAACCTAAATTCCTTTCAATTGTAAATGATAATGAACAATCATTCATTCGTTGTGTACGGGGTAATAATACGATGTTTTATGAATTGTAAAATAATATCCTTTGTACATTGTGTATAAAATAATGTCTTCGCCTTTTAAATTTCATTTCGTTTCATGTAACTCCACGTGAAATTAATACCATCTGAGTACGTTATTCGAGGTACAAAAGTAACTTCGCAAAAACTGGACATAATATCGAACCTTCAAAAACAATTCTGCTATAACTCGCGTGAAATTGCTATCGCATACGATTTCGTTCAACTATCCATAAAATGTGTTCACGAAATATCACTCACCTATATCTACTTCTCGCGCGCGAACGTTTTATAAATCATGCATCTGTCACTGAAGGAAGCCCGTCACTGTTCTAAGAAACTGAATATTGTCTGACTCACTCGGTTGATCGACGCGGGATGATTCGAAGCAAAAAATTTGTTCCGATCCTCGCGCGTGCCTCGTCGATCCGACGACGGGTACCTGGTCCAGGACACGCGAAACCGAGACATTCCCTGGCCATGGTTTTAATCACGAGCGATGTTGCGCCGCGCCGAAGCGGCTCGGCTTTCGGCGTTTTCACTTTCCTCCGAAACGTGTCAGCAGGTTATGCCGCTTCATCGATCCTCTCACTACGACCTTTCTGCATCGCGTCTATCGCGATTACGTCCGAACGAATTAAGCCGGGAACGGGGACGTGACGACAAGCCGGCTTGCCAATAATCGTCCCCGCGTTTCACAAACTCGTCGACGAAATTATTTTCAGGAATCCGGACAGTAAACCTCGAGGAGCAAATGATATGGTCTAAGCCTGAACGAATGGAAACCAGTCGCGATGCATTTGCCACTTTTTGGACGTTCCGATTCGAGCGTTCCGGTGTCATTAACCCATAGCCTAATCAACACACATTATTATGAAACTATGCGGCGTTAACGGTCTCGACCCGGTCAGCTCATAATCTCGTGCCGGTACACGGGACCAGTTCGCGGGTTATTAAACGGTCGTATTTTATCGAGAGTCTGTAGTCGACCGGCAACAAACGCCAGCTAAAATCGCCTCGTGTTTAACGTCAACTTTTGTGAAACACTGTTCTCAAAACATATTCTGATTTACATCATAGCAATTAGCTGCGATTTCAATGAACACATTTGTACGACTGCTATCTCGGAATATGATTTCGATACTTCTATTTCGAGTTTAGTATGCTATCATATTTTAATTATAAGTAAATTATTTATGGTTATCAACGATAGTAGAGCGTACATGTTTTGCTTTTATACGAGTGATAGCTGGTTAATTAATCTGAAGACTTGTAAATAATTATGCTGACGATGAAGTTCGATATTTATAAATAGTTTTCTATCCATGTATAGGGAAACATGAAATCTGATAATTCGATTAATCGTGGAAAGAAGCTCCCACGTTTCATATGAAATATAGAGTTTCAGGAAACAGTAGTAGAGAGACGTGCAAAGCTGTCAAGTTTAGATCGCACCTATCATGACTAGTTCGCAGGGTAAATAAATAGCTGCACTTCTACGCCTGTAGTAAAAGAAATTCCCCAGAAAACGGGTTTTGCCATAAATGCGTTTAACAGTTCTTCGAAAGAAAATCACTGGTAACGATAACTGTGGAACGAACGCGGCACTGAGTAACTGGCATTTCGTTAATTTGGCTGATAACGCTGCGGCATTTCAATCGTTTAGAAAATACCAGCCTTGTCTCGTCAAAGATATGCAAAATTTAACAAAGCCTACACAAATATCTATTATGTAATTCGATGTAATATTGAAACTACGATGTGTTTTCGTATTGGCTTATTTAAGTAAATCATCTTCGCCTTCGAGTAATAAAGACACTTTTACTATGTCAAAATGGAATTTTTTTGTACTCTCTTCAACCGAGGGACACTGGAATATAACCGTTGTTTATTTATCTTTAAACAATCCTGACTTTATCTTTATCTCCAAATTCGCAAAACTTGACCGACGTATGAAATTACTACTAACCGTTTGCCACACGTTTCATGATACGAATAGAATCAAGACTTTTCTCCAAATTTAGTTATTCCACAAAACAGGTGATTAATTTTCTCCGAAACTACTCACGAAGACGTACGTTTCTCGAACGAATCTCGATCTTTTCACTGATAAACCGTCAAAAGCAAATTGCACAAGAAAACGTTTTCTTATCAAACTGGCACTTTCCAAATCTCTACACATGGAACAACGAACGAATTTCTTTCTAGCTACGCATGTTCACGCACAAAGGAAATTGAGCCGTCAACCACTGTATGTGGGCCACTACGCCACAAGTCGGTCAAGCCATCCCCTAAATCGCTGAACTATCCTCCAAACAGCAAGTGTCGGGGAAACTTCGCCACCCTCGCACCCTCATTGAAACTCGGGGTCGGCCAAGTGGTTGGGAACCTGACCAGCAATTACCAGCCAAAAGACACACGAAACATGGTTAAATCTGTTGCGAGATCGTGGATATTCGTCACTGTAGAAGCAATTTTGTAATATTTCTCATCGAACGATTTAGCTCACTGATCATCGCACGAGACTGTCAACTCGGCCGACATGGGCCGCGAGTTTCGAGAAAAATTTCGAGCTACGTACACTTCACGTATCCAAGACAGACCCGGATCAATTGAAATTCTAACGTCCAGGGTCGAGGACAAACGATCGCGGACACTTCGAGCTCCGAGTCACCAGTCACAATCTATCGGTCTCCGTGCTCCACCGGGCCCGGAAGCTACAAGTGTCCGCGGTAACTGCGGGGACTGCGGAGCGAGAAACGGCGTTTCCCTCCGGTGGGTAGGATCGGCTCGAGCGAACACGTTCACGAGGGTGCAGAGGGTCGCGGAATATCAGTTTCCCGACACTGGCGTTGCACACGGACGCGGCACACACCCACCCACGCACGCACGTACGAGCAGAGGGAGAGAATCGGTATCACACACGAATAATCACGCGCGTAGATCACTTACCTGTTGCCAGAATTGGGCGAGCAGGTATATGCGCTCCTTCTTGAACAGCCAGTCCATGGACTGCATGGCCTGAATGTCCAGCGCGTTGGCCTCCGCAGAGGCCTGCATGCTGGCCAGTGCCGGCGTGTTCAGGCTCGCTAGAACGGGCTGCTGGAGCACGGACGCGTTGCTGCTGGCTAGCAGATTCGCGTGGTACACGGACGGTGCATCCTCCGAACCGGCAGTAGCCAGTAGCTGGGCCCCGATCGGCGCTGAAGGCCCCTGGAGGCCCAGTGACGAAGCCACTTTGACGGCTTCGAGCTTCTCCGCCGGGCCCAAAACTGTTCCCCTTGGTTTCCCGGCGCCGCCGACGCCTCCTGGGGCGCACGCCTCGGCCGGCGGGCCCGTCGCTACCGTCTCTTCCTGTTCCTTAGTCCCGGACACTGTCCCGGAACACACTGGACCCGTCACACCACACACTGGTCCCACGGTCACACGTAATCGCACGATGTCCTCCCCGAGTTCACCAAAGTCATCGACGTACGCTCCTGGCTCGTGACACCAGGTGTTCGGGCCTCGTTCAAAAACGGTCGTCAGGCTGCCCGCCGTGATACTCGCGGCGGCATCGCACCCACACTCGCGGCAGAAAAACCGACGGACGCACTACACGCGGTCACACTTCACTGGCTCCGGTTTTCCCTCGCCTCGCCTCGTCTCGTCACGGCTGACCTCAGGAAGAGAGTACGAGACCCGTCCTAGCAGGCTCCTAACCTGAAACTAAGAGCTACCGAACGACCGATGCGATGTCTGGAGGAGGCGCACGACATGGTGGGGGGAATGGGCGGTGTTTAATCGCGGTGGTGGGGGCCGACCGGCCCACCGGTCGACGAATCCTACACCGCCCGATCTCCCCACCGGTCAAAGCGGCTTTAGCGTTCAGAGGAGAGCGTCGCCGCGGTGGGGATAAGCTGCGCGGAGAAGGGAGACGCCGCGGAAAGGACCGGAGGCTGGCTAGGTGGTCCCTACCGGAGCGGATCTCATATTTTCAGCTCCCCGACCGCCCTTTTCTCCAACCCCTGCCGATCGTCGGTTCCCTTCTTCTTTCCTTCCTCTTTTTCTCCCGGTGTCTCCCTCCTCTCTGTATCTATGTTTCTTATTTTCGCCCCCTCACCCTCGTGCCCCGTCCCACGCGGCACGGTCCCCCTCGTCCCCCTTGCCCCTGCCCCCTCGCCGTCCCGGTCCCCTTCAGCCTCCATCGTCTCTCACCCTTCGACTGCCCCAACGCCCGCCCCGCAGACAGTAACCCTTCGATTGCTCGTTGGTGACTGAGCGTTGCCTTTGTTACGAGCACCGTTACGATTTTCAGACGTTCGGACGAGAAGAACGAGGTGCAATGGAGTTTTCAAGGGGTTACTGACGCCCGTGAGCGCCGGGCCTTTCCGGAAGCGCAGCCTTGCCACCGACGCGGCACTCTCCTTCTTTTTCGACCCCTTCACCACGAGATATCACGTCTCCGTTGCTTTACGATAATGCTTACCAATTGACATGATATCATAGTCAATTGCTCTAACGCAAAAAACTTACTCCTGTTAGGAAATTTAAAAGAAATGTACCAACTCGGTTTCGAGTATTGAACATATGGAAGATCTATTTTTCATTTTGATTGACAATTAGTTCCATCAGATATTTCTGAATAAAGTATTGAAATGGTAATTCGTACTTATAAATACGAATCACAGAAGTGTTTAATTAATTTTTGCTAGCTGATTGTCGAATAAGAATCTCACGGCTAATTTTTACGGAGACTGCGACGCAGTGAAGGAGCCAAGCATTTATACTTGTGTTCCCCCTCGCGTTTCTGGAGTCGAATGCAACTTTGGAGATAATAACACTCGTCGGAAATAAAGGTACGCGATTAAAGACGGAGAAATTACGTGTCCCGCTCAAGTACTCAATTTGCATTATTTATGTATCGTAAATACGGAAATGGGGTGAAAGTACACACGGGCGACAACCTACCTCTCGCGAGAATCGACTCCTCCCGAGTACCGAGCGAATCGCCCACGGTTTTTTTTAACTCTCAAAACAGAATCACACACTTGTCAGGATTGAAATTAATCTGACAATCTTCTGAAACACTTCTTATAAATATGACAGTTCATGTCTTTCGTCACTATTGTAAGTGCAATTAATATTGAAGAAAAACTATCGCAGCATACTAACTTTAACACCTAAATGATCCTTTCAATAAAAGCGCTGGAGTTCGTCATTGAAACGAAATGATAGAACGAAAAGTGTACACGTATTGTTAAGACACGGTTCAAAATTTCCAGATGTTACAAGTGTTATGGATTCGTGAAGGGTCGTGAAACAATATGGAAAATCAAGTTGGAGTGCGATGGCAGTAGTAATGTTTGAAGTTTGCCGTCGAGCAGCGACAGTGGTAGGTACCTATAGTACGTTTCGAACTTGAAGTAAATAAAGTGGGAACTGTATTATAGTCGCCGGAAGGAAAGTACCCTAACCCGGGATGGGACAATGCCACTTTTCAAGAATTTAATTAGCACATTCTAATCCTCGTAAATGCCTCCAGCTGTTAAAAATTCCCTGAAATCCAGAGTCGATTCGAAAATACGTCAACCATCATAAAAGAGATTTGAGACTACACCAAACGGTTCTGACACTTTTTTTTCGAGACGGTAACAATTATATTTAAAATGAACGATTTTCACATTACAATCATCGTCAGACTCTAGGAATGAGCGACGAGATTATTGAATAGGAAGAAGATTTAAAGAAAATCGAAAGAAGGTTCCTCGAATTATCGTCGTTCCCTCGATTGTCGTAAAGCATGAAAGACGCGCCGCTTCCGGCGAACGCGTTAATCCGCGTTACCGTGTTAAGCACACTTCGTGACAGCCGAGTTAACCGGCATCGGGGTCCTGGATAATGCAACTTTAATTTCCGCGGTGTTCGTCGCCGTTTACACGAATTAATCATCGCCGGTGGATGATAGTCGCTGTTGACGCGGAAACGAAAACAACTGTAACTCGATTCACACCACCAACGCAGCGTACTTGTTGCTGTGTCTCGCCACTGATCGACTCAACGCGTTGTTTAGAAAATTACTACGGCCGAGTATTTTTACTTCCAACGAGAAATCCACTTCGAAACCGATTTCCGAATAGACCTCGTAATTTAATCCAGAAAGGAAGAGATTGAAATAAACTTGACGAGATGTTAAAAATTCTAGGCTCAGTGCCTGGGAATTGAGGGTTTAGCGAAGAGAAAATGATTACGATCTCTCACTCGCCGTTGGTATATTTTAATGAAAATAGTTGTTCCATTAACGAGAAAAGTATGTTAATTAATGTCGTGGAAAGAGTGAAATAATCAAGCATGCATGGAACGGTTGTGTCTGGAAATGGAAAAACTGTTCGAAATGCAACTTCGTCTAGAAAAAATTATTTTACCTCTTGGTCTTATCACATGGTAATAGAAATGTCAACATCGATTCATATTATAATCAACTTAATAAATATGCATATGAAATTTCATCGATCGCGGAACGTTTTCTGCACTATTTTCAAATTGTCCCCGTTTCCGTCTAAAAACGTTCAGTGCACTGAATTTTAACCAACACGAGGATCAAAGGCAATCATCGAAAGTACAAAGCGTTTAATATCCCATATGAGAGAGTTGAAAGGTGAAGCGGTCGATTTCGAGGGACAGCATAGGGAGAAATTTTACACGACGAGTATGTAGAAGTATCAAGTAAGTATACGTGCGCCTTGTGTTCGGAGTAGAGAGAGCCTCGGCATCGGCGAAACGCGACGCGAAAATTCGTCGCAGCCGCCCACGAAAATACTACGCGGCTGTTGGCTTGTCACCGCGTGCTTTACGATCACCCGATATAACGCGGGGATTAGTTTGTCAACGCGGGCCGACCGGCGAGGCGTGCGCGTACACGCGCGGCGTGTATTCGCCATCACGCGTCTTCGCCGGGTTGCATTGTTGCCGGGAATTTTGTAACAATCCCCGCGTCGATGAACCGTTACGTCTTGGAATGAAGAGAACCGAGATTCATTCGGTAACCGAGCGAGTAAACACCAAAGAGAATCGTAAAAGAAGTTTTGCGACTGAGAACTTTTGAAATTATTTGACAATCATACGACAGAGCGCGTATAATTTTAAATTAGGAACGAGATGAAAACGTTTTACACGTCAACTGACAGAAATACTTTCATCGGTGTGTTCGATGTTTAGGAAATATTTTACCTTTTCATAAGCCGAGACACTGTCGAACAGTATTTATCGACGCTCCTCGAAGAACCATGATAACGATCTTTGCACATTGACGATGTCATCGTTTCCATACTACATTCTCCAATTACATATCTTCCAGCGGATAACGTATTTAATCAACCGTCCACGTAGGTGAGTGCGCGGGAAAATCACCGAGCCCAGCCCACCGAGCACTCAACAACCCTTCCTTACACCCCTTTATCATCAACCACCTTAACAAACCTAAACACCTACCACTCACGAGCCATCGCCCTTAACATCATCATCATCCACTGTTGGAAACGTACGAGCCTCTTGATTTACGTGACGTGAAAAAAATTCGTTTACACTTGGCGCGAGCTCCAGGTGTCCCGCGGATTGGGGTGGTCGGCTCGCGAGTAAAAAGAAAGACGGAGCCATGGAAATGGCGATGGTGACGGGTTCGCCGGTGGAATTTCGCTGGTCGCAGCAACGGGACTCGTTTTCTCCGAGCGGTCGCACGCTACTCAATATACCCCGGCGACGATAAACGGCAGCCCCTGTATCCCCTCGCATCGCGACACCCGTTCGGGAAGCAACGCGACGCTGTTCGAGAGCGATTGTAACAATATCTTTCGACCAGCGAAGGATGCGCGCTGCGCAGCTAAGTTCAAGAGCCGCATTCAGGGACATCGCAGGACCGCGGATCTTTTTTCACGCTGGATAAGACGAAAGAATGATATAGACACGCGGGGTTGCTGCACGCGTAACAAGGTTTCCGTTGTGGGATCTTTTCGACTCGTCAGAAGAAAGCAGATTCGCCTGTTGAAGATCATAACACTTCGATGTGAATTGTAATCCATGAAGAACTTCGAAGAAATTTGGTAATCTTGAGGAGTAGATTTTGTTAAAAAAACTCTGAACCATTTTAATTCAGCTCTGACTTTGAGACGATGTTAATAAATTCAATATAACAACGATGTCGATTAATCTTAAATTTTCAGATGTCATGTGTCTAACGAACATTCCAAGTCCACTGTTCTGGAAATTATTTTGAAGAAACGATACTATACGAAATTTAAGAGCTTGCCTTTTTAGGCAAATCTGTTCAACGAATTACTTTGAGAAGACATCTCGAAAAATTTCGTATTTTGGATAAAGTACCACTTATAACATTGACAATATACACTTTTTTTGCACAAGTTCCATCTGGAACGTTGTAAGTGACTCGACGAATGACACTGGTATACACGAATCTTCTTCCAGCTACGAATTTCCAATCTCGAAAAATGTCAAAACAGTTTTTCAGATCATAAAACCAACATCGTATTCAATTAAAAATCATTTTCAAATATAACGCGCTTTTCCCTCTAATCGAAACGTTTCACCCACTAATTAAAAATTGTCCAACTGTCACGACGAAATTTCTATTTCCAGAAATGTATATCTCAACACGGAGATCAATCTAGACGATCGCACCAGTTAAAACTCGTAAAAAGGAATTCGTGAACGAAATCACTCGAACAAGAATTTTTCTATCAACGAACGACACCAGAGACTGGACTTGGAAGAAAACGACAGAACGAACGAGGTGTGCTATTTTCAGGTACAATTGCTGGTTCGCACTTTCTTGGGACTTGTAATCAGTTCTCGGCCGTAGTTTGATGCCCGTCGAGAAACGCCGGCTAGATTCTAGCAGTCAGCTAGGTGCTATCACTCGGTTCTCGGGTTCTCCGTGTTCCTTTTTCTCTCTCGCGGTCCGAGTTGGTTGACCGGTCGAGATAGAGCCGACCGCGCGACGATCAGGAATCCGTCAGATGGTCACGTTCGAGCCGGTCGCGTTTCGGTTTTCAGATAATCCGGATGCAAGGCTGCACGTGCGTGCGCGTGAACTCGACGAGGATGCCCCGCGGACTGCGGAACGGGATCAAAGGGCTACCAATGATTCTCCAATTGCCTCCCGCGGAAGAAAACAGGCGAACCCGAAATAAATTCGATTCTCTCCAGAAATTGCGAGGGGGAAACACAGTCACAACACAATAACGATGCACAAATAATCACCTGTTCACTCTCAGCGATCTGTTCGTTGCATGCGAAACTCGCGATCGCGGCTAACAAGGGGTGGGGAAGCTGTCCGAACCCTCGGTTAACTTAGTACACGCACTGTACGCGGCTCCAGTGCGTGCACGTAGATCCTACTGGGCCTGTGTTCTGGCCGAGACTAACTCGAACGCTCGGCTCCTGCAGCCCTCGCAGTCATCCCTCCAGCCACGCACTTTTCCACCCCGGCGAAACTATTGTCCCCGTACACATCGCTCGTAGACTTGCACCGATCGTCAAGACCGCTCGTTTTTCGCGGTGACGAGCGTATACGTTGGACGAACCGTCATCGAGCTCGACCATCGACAACGTGTCGCATCGCGACGCGCCAAAGTAAGCGTCTTAAGTGGCTTGCCAGACTGTCGGGCTTGGACAAAAGTTACTCGGCACGGCGCCAAGGGACGTCCGTCGCGCATACTGTACGGTGGCGCCGCGGCGCGGTCTCACGATTAAACGCGCCGCAGGAACGCAAGGGTGGTCACCCCCACTGCTGATCGACACCCCTTCCAGCGCCGGCCACGAGGATACGATGCGCTGTATCAGGTATCGGAAATATTGGTGACTTCAACGGCCCTGATCGGAAAGAAGGGTTGCGCTCGTTCGGGCTTCTACTATAAACGAGCTCACCGCCTGCGTGGATAGACTGATCTGATTTGTCGCGTTGTTTTCACTTTTGACAGGGAACGGGTAGGACACCGCGGAGGAGTGGATTAGAATTACGGAAGTTTGAGGATGCTACGTGCCGGTTGAAGCGAGGACGATTTTAACCCTTCGCTCGTAGATGATGCTGGGTCATTTCGACCCGCATTGTGTCACGTAGATTGATTTTTATCGTCCATGTGTAAACAATGGCATTTCCAAGGCGTCGCTATTTTAGAGTCTACACGTCGTACGCGATTTATAAAGCTTTATCGCTATGCACTTTTGATGCTCATGATACTTCTGCTTAAAAGGCATCAAATTTTTCGTGTTGAAAACATAGATCACTTACGCAAAATTATTCGTCATCCAAAATAACTGCTTTCGTGAAATAGGACTTTAAGAACAAGTAGACATAGTTCTTCATTATGGAATTTTTTTCACTCTGTCGAAGGTAGAACTTTTAGACAACTTAGGTAACTTATAAGGAATTTTCGTAGTACAATTTCTTGTTATTCTGTACCTCATCGGGGTAAACTTTCCATGGGATGAAAGTACTAGATCGGATCTTTTTATTTTGGAGATCTTTATGCATTTCCATTTGTCTTGAATGCCATTGAAGATCACATATACAATTCTGCCTGGATTATATGGTACTTATAAATTATGATCCGAAACGAATTCGAATTCCGCAACGCCATTTGCAGGATTATGGGAATAGTAATAACAATAATAATAACGTTAAATGTTATGATAACAGTAATCATTAATATCTGTAGATTACATCTCCTGCAAAATATATACTCATTTCCTTTATTTGCTTATAAACAAAATTAATTATTTTTCAGAAATTGCTAACCTTCGCTCGTAGATGATGCTGGGTCATTTCGACCCGCATTGTGTCACGTAGATTGATTTTTATCGTCCATGTGTAAACAATGGCATTTCCAAGGCGTCGCTATTTTAGAGTCTACACGTCGTACGCGATTTATAAAGCTTTATCGCTATGCACTTTTGATGCTCATGATACTTCTGCTTAAAAGGCATCAAATTTTTCGTGTTGAAAACATAGATCACTTACGCAAAATTATTCGTCATCCAAAATAACTGCTTTCGTGAAATAGGACTTTAAGAACAAGTAGACATAGTTCTTCATTATGGAATTTTTTTCACTCTGTCGAAGGTAGAACTTTTAGACAACTTAGGTAACTTATAAGGAATTTTCGTAGTACAATTTCTTGTTATTCTGTACCTCATCGGGGTAAACTTTCCATGGGATGAAAGTACTAGATCGGATCTTTTTATTTTGGAGATCTTTATGCATTTCCATTTGTCTTGAATGCCATTGAAGATCACATATACAATTCTGCCTGGATTATATGGTACTTATAAATTATGATCCGAAACGAATTCGAATTCCGCAACGCCATTTGCAGGATTATGGGAATAGTAATAACAATAATAATAACGTTAAATGTTATGATAACAGTAATCATTAATATCTGTAGATTACATCTCCTGCAAAATATATACTCATTTCCTTTATTTGCTTATAAACAAAATTAATTATTTTTCAGAAATTGCTATCTATTATATGTCCCCTGCTATAAATCGCATGTAATTATATTTTCCACGTTATTAAAGCAAAAACAATGAATTATTATTTTCCCAATAATGTATGAAGAATAATTGGATGGATATCTATTATTTGATATAATAATCGAAACTATTGAATTCAGAGGCACAGTGGAATAGACTATGATCGTCGATAAGATAGTTTCATTGTCATCAATTATAATTATACGTAATAGCGAAAGTATCCTTTTTTATTCAGTTAAAAATCCTCTATCTTGTTTACTATTTCTCGTGAAGAGAAATTTCTTACTCACAACACTATTCAACTCAACTCATTACATATCTTTAAATTATTAGATTGTCTGGCGAATTCGAATCGATTTCAGACGCACAGCAGCGATTGCGATCTCGCGATAGCCGCGAGTTTCAATGAATTCGAATGGTCGTAGTTTAGCGAGTACGTTAACGACAAAAAATAGTAGGGGCTGAAAACGAGTTCACGAGGGTGGCGGTGGGTGAGCGGAGCGGCGAGTGGGTCGATGGGTGGTTGGACGGTAACGGTGGTGGTGGCAGTTTAGCTTCTGGCTCCTTTTTCCGATCATATCGGGAGTCAAACCTCGGCGACAGGGTGGGAAAAGTGGTGCAGGAGCATGCGCCGGGAAAGGGTAAACTTAGGCGCAGGTTCTAACCCCCTCGTGATCTCCCACTCCGGCTGCTTTCACGACGATCACACGACCCGACGTTTTTTCTACCTTTATCTTTGCTCGCTTCGCCGTCTCAAAAACCTGTATAGGCACTTTCATAGCTTGTGCCGCAAAGATGTCAACGGGGGATGATGCTTTTTTCTCTCTGTGTTCGAGAGGTGACGCTCTCGTGGTTGTCGACATGGACTTGCGTCTCGATTTTTTTTATTGCGCTTTTTTATGTTTAAAATTTAATCGCTGTTACCTCGAACTAGTGAAATGGGAAAACTATTATTTGATGTACATTTCACATTTTATTATTTCATTTCATCGTATATAAATCATGAATTACGATTTCACGTAAAGGTAATAAATTTTAATTTGTATCAGTTATATTTCTGATATTGCTTTTTGAAAGAGTGTCAGACAATGTGTTCAACTTAATCAGAAGATATTTCGTAACGTCTTCTCTCAGAATTTTGATTGCAATTTGTTCGCGTTATTTAATTGTTTATTAGCAACATGAGCACGAATATCTGCTGATATACCCGAAACATCACAACTTCAAGGCTCGCGATCAACCAATTTCATTAATATAACGGATTAATCAAGTTTTGAGAAAGTGAACGTGAGACACGTTCCTACGACACGGTAAGTAGATAGAATAATACAATCATTTCTTTAAATATGTACATATGTTGTCAATATGATTAATAAAGTTTATATTCATATCATGTTGTTACGACACGTTCGCGACGTAAGAATATAAACGCACGAGAGTAAGGTGGAAAGGGATTAAAACGAAGTTTTAAGTTATGTTTGCCACTTGATGCCATTCGAATGCAATTCTTAGGATCTCACGAAATAAGATCCAAGTTCTTTGCGTTGCGTTGAGCATGGCCATCTGCTGTGCATTACTTTCCTCTGGAAGTACACAAAGAAACGTTTCCTCGGGTAATGCAAAGCCTTTAATGTCTGTAATGGCACACTTTCCGTGAGGCATTTACACTTGTCTGCTTATTAAAAAGTAAAAGGAAGTTGAAGGAGACGATATTCCGCGCGCCGAAGAAATTAGCGTGAGTCTTTGAGGATAAAAAAAGGAACAAGTTAAACAGAAGTTCTATAGTGCATCTGAGAAGTTGCCTTAATTTTAAATCTGTTACACTTTTTCCTGTTAGAAAGTTCTATCGGTTTTGAACAAAAAGATCTTAGTATTTATCCTTTACAAATATTTAATCGTAGCTTGTTTTCATTTAATCTTGAATTGTCACACTTATTTCCAGTATCATCCCACTAGTGGAACAGCTCAGCTATACTGAAGAGAAAAAATTGTAAATTGATTTGAAGATTTATAGAGTAAATTTCAATTCTTATAGAATTAGAATTCATCTGCCCTCACATCTCATGTTTGAAAAATCTAATTACTAAATAAAATTAATTAATTTACTAAAAAGATCATAAGTTTTCTAATTATTATTATTTTAAACTAAAAAATTTGCATAGTTATTGTTGAGATTATGATACTTTAAGAGAAAGAATTATTCTTTAATTGTTTACAATATACTTTAAAGGTAAGAAATGGGTAATCTTTTAATAAAAAATGAAATATTTGCCTTCAAAGTGCGAACTAACAAATGTCCTCATGCCATCTGGTTTTTATATAAATTCTAAACATTATCGTGTAGATTTTTCAGACAAGTAATCAACGTAAACGGCAACTCTGTCATTAAAATATCACAAAAACGAGAAAGTGAATAGCCAACGTAGAATTCGTGATTCCTCCCACTTGAACTCGAAAACGACCCTGAATGATCCCGTCTCGTTCTGTCCCGTCTGGAGAGCCACTCCCCGAACCGTCGAAACATCAGGCCGACAAAAGAGGATAAGAAAAGAGAAGGATACGCGAGGCACGATACACCTGACGAAACGGTGGACGGTGGTCTCCTCTGTGACTGCGTCCCGCAGCGTGACCCATTGTTTCCTGTCGTTCCGTCGAGACGGTGCCCGTAGTGCGTTTACTTTCGATCATATAATGAGTGGCAATGTAGGCCAGGAACGTCCACGGAATCATATTTCGCCGTACGAGGCGACACTCTACACCCAACCCAGGAGTCGTACAGAGAACAGACGATTAACGCGATAGCGTTCCGCGTTTCGCGGAATCCAAGGTAATCGTCGCGTAATAAAGAAATTGAAACGGCCGTGTCGAACTCTACGCCTCGTCGCCGCAGCAGACCTCTTTGTGACGATGTTCAAAAGATGAATGCTACCTCTTACTAAATTCATGTTTCGTCTTATACACGTGTACTTGACGATTCCTGCGATTTCTATGCCGTGTAAGAGGTAATTTGATAGCATAGATCATTTTTAAATTGATTGGTTAATGATTAATTATAAGTTTGCGGACTTTATGCATTTATAAGAAAACTGAATATGCAAAAAATACAAACAGAAGTAACGTAAAGAAATTATCGAGAGCAGAATGCACATTGGAATATTTAAATGTTAAAAAAAAACTGTTATTTAGAATATACTTTTTAAATTAATACTATAAATATTTCATTTTGTATAAAAATCCGCAATATACTAATTACATACGATATAAATGAGATGTATTTTATTTATTGTGGAACTTGAGTTGATTTTATTCAACTATAGATTTCTTTACTACAGTATTGTCTGTCTCGCACTTTTGATCGAACGAGATAGCTTTGGATACCTGGATCGCAATTTCACTCCCTCTTCATATTTCGTGGCCTTGGACAGGTATTGTTTATAACATTGACTTCCTGATCAATGCTGACTCGTATCTCGAGTATCTTCGATAGCGTTCAATATCGCTGCGTACGAGCTTGTTGAAATTCCGAACACATTTATTTAGTACGAATATAGGTGCGTGTACGCACGATGTAAACATATTGAGCGCAATTTCAACACGGAGCACGCAACACGATTCCTTCCTGAAACAAAATCGCGTAAATATTTTCGATTTACGCAATCGCACGGTCGATCTTCTCAAATCCAAATTTTTCCATCGATATGGAGGCGTCTTCCCATCGTACGGAATGTGGCTATCAGTTGATTTATGATTCTTTGTTCGTCAGTCTGTATAAAATTTTAATATTTGTATGACGAAATGAAGAGGAATGATATTTCTATTTTCTATACCAAGAGTTTAATCATCTCGGGAATGAATTTTGATTGATGTGTCTTGTTAACGAAAGAATGTCAATAAACTCCCGGATAAGACTGTTTTCCTCGGGATACAGAGAGGCACACACTCCCGAAGTGTAGGTTGTCGCGCGATAAGCAAAATTCAAGCTCGACCGTTGCCGTAACGTCGTCGCTGTTCTCAGGCCTGTTGTGCAACGCCGTAATCTCGCCTAATTGCCACTGCAAGAAGCAGTTCGCGATAGACATTTCAAAGGATTAATTAAGACGTTTCTTAAGGCACAGCTTTATTTCTGACATGTCAGTTAATGATGTGTCACAATAGGGATATGCCACTTTCCAATAATTTCTATTTCATCTACATGTACCGATTGTTACACGTCAATTGTGTTTAATTTAATGTAATACTAATTGTCATCTGCTACTTTTGATAAATCCAGATAAGATGGAAAATAATTTCATTCTTACTAGAATGCAATTTTATAATTTCACAATATAATTAATTTTATTCTATTATTAATCTCCAGGAGTTAGATGTCTATATCTGTTGGTTAATATTGTATAAATACATTTATACTTCGACATAATTTTTCTTAAACTGTACCTATAATACACATGTATGTATTTGAAAGATATCACATTTCAGATTTAATTTCTAACTGTACTATGGATCGGAAGTACATGAGGGCATTGAATTTATTGTTAATTTATTGAGACTATGTAACAAGAAGAACTCTTGTTAAGATAAAATGCTACTACTTGGTTGATTCAAGCTGATTCTACCTGCAGATCAGGTTCTTTGGTCGACAGTTACAACAGCACCGCGAATACGAAAGCTACGAAATACGATTACTTTTTAAAAAGAAAAGGGGGATAGATGTAGATCGATCGGAAACCCGGTCGAAACGATACCGAAAGGGGTTGCGAACCAGTCCGGCGAGTTCCCCGATGGGAAACGGACTCCGTGATTAATAAACATACGGGTAGAGTGTCATTCGACGCTGCTCATTAGCATCGAGCATCGATCACGGTGTCACGAATTGTGAAAAAACTACCGCTACAGCTGGAATTATCGATCCTCTTGGTTTTATATCGCCGCTCGGCTATGTTACCGGTAGGGTGCTTGCTTAATTCCGTGTCTCGTTTTTGCGCGCTGAATATTTAAAGGGTGTGAACCTTCTGCTAGCTCCGATAGTGTTGCTCTGTCTCAGAATTTTTTTCTCCTCGTTGATTAATTGGCAAGTTTGGTGAGATTAAAACGTAGAGACAATGCTCATGATGGTCCGAGTCATTGTTTCGTTGAACTGTAAAACATAATTAAACTTCTGTAACTACGTGTCACTTAGAAGTTACGTAAGTGCATTACATGCTAACTATACTCCCGTATTTTACGACCTTCGTTTTATTTGCTTATTATCGTATCACTGTTTCATCCCGGTGCTACCACTATTTTTATTGTAATTATTATACATTTATAAGAACGATAATTCCGTAAACGTAGACAAATTTGACTATAGTGCTCGAGATGTGTATGCATGCGATTATCCATCTAATCTTTCCATTAGTATTCAACGATTGTTACTCGACAATCCATTTGTGTATTTCCTTAGCGAAATATTGTATAACAATTGAACATCGCACGGCGACCGTGTAACGTATTGTTTGCACGGTAATTGCATCTGGTTGCACAACGTGAACCGCTTTGCCATCGCAATTCGTCGGTTTGAAAAACACTTGCGTGAAACGTGTAACATCGGCCGATTCGGACTCGATAACATTCGTCGAAGATTGTGATATTGTGCGAACGATTCGTGTCGTTTTTGCTGCGACAAGCAATACCTCGGTGATGTCCTACGGAATCGACGCTCGCCTCTACAAGCGTGAACATTAATAAAACAGATACACATTTATAACATCAATTATTGACAAAATAACTTCGATCATGTCAAAATATGTGATTAAAAAGGAATTAAAATATTTTCATTAGGTAAATGAGTCTTCAACATTGAATAATAAATAATAATATTATACTAGAAATGTTATACTAGTTTTTTGTTATTTTCGTAAAATCAAACAATATATTTTTCTTAGTTTTCAATAAACGCAAAATATCGTTTATCACGAGATAGATATACGTATAAATGGATAAAAGGCTGACTTACACCGCTATGATTCTTAGCCCGTATCTATCTTAAGCCCATATCTCAATTAACATTCCACATTCAAATGGTGCTCCATTAAAATTCTATTAAACCCTATTTTCATGCACGCAGCAAATACACAGTTCTCAGCTCCTAGATATTAATTAACGACATGATAGGAAAATATCAAATATCGTAGCGAAGGGGGTTCCAATTAAAAAAGAAAGAAAGGAAGAAATAGCGTAGGTTGTCGCCTGGAGATGGAAAGGAAAGAGGCCAACGTGCCCGAGAAACTCATAAACGCATCCTTCGAGCCGGCAATTCCCGAAGAATGGGAGCAATATCGACCGGAAGTCGCGGAAATTTTTCCACGAACGTGAGCCGCACGCCTCACGCCGCCGTACCAAGCCGGAAAGCGCATCGACTCGGCAATGCGGACAATTGCATCCCCCTCTAAAAGCCATTCGTGATGAAAGTCCAGCGTTCATGGGGGCAATGGGGTGCCGGGTGTGGGGGTCGCATTCCGGCCGAGATTAATTCAGAGCGAAGAGGAATTCAGCGTCTATCTCGCCTCGCTCGCGGAACCGTTTTCGAGCAATTATTTCAGCAACATTGCAAAACGAACGCGCCGCGCCTCTGTTCTATCCCTACCCACTGGAACGCCACGTGCACCGATTAAGTTGCAGTTCCCATTCCTTTGCTATTTTTCCATCACTTCACTTTCGTTTCCGAAACGTCAGTGATAGAACATATGGGGCTTCCACAGATAAACAACATATGTAGTACAAGTATCATCAGCTTGTAATTTTGCTTCAAAATAAAAATAAATGTCTTTTTTTTTTAATTAAAGCTTTACTTTAGATAGTCGCATAAACAGTAGAGTCATTAACGACCATCATTGAATTTGTACAAGTATTTTTAAAGTTCCATGAATTTGTATTTTTTAAATAATAAACATTGTCCGTCTTCCTCGAGGGACTGATTCGACAGAAACGAATTTAAAGAAAGAGATCGATAAGAACGATAACAGTCACCACATGGAGAAGGAGAAGATCTGTCTCCCAGCATAGAGCATTGCCGAATCTGTATATTCGCATTTGATTAATTCTCCGGTCGCACGATTTTCAATTCAGATTATAGGAGTCGCGATCAGACGGCGCAACGATCATTTCGTTTTTTCTTTGAGCCGCGTTCAGGAGATCAAGGTTGAGGGGACGTTATAATAAGCTGTTTAATAATCAATGCGCGTGGACCAATAATTATGATTCGACGGAGGAGTGAGTATGCAAAGAGGCATCAGCGCGAACTGGTTTCAGACAATGAAGACACCGGTACGATCGCGTTCGAAGAATAATGCGAATCTACCTCTTTCTCTTTCGCTGCCCCGTCCGTCCCGCTCTCTTCGGGCCTCGTTTCGATACGCTTTCGATTGTCCCGTAATTTTGATATGCCAGCCGAACCGGGAAGGACTGCGCCCTTTTTTCTCACGTTCGCTGTTTCTTCTTTTTATCTGATCTATGTCGCTGTTAAAACAGGCAGCTGCAGAGCGTAGAGACTTCCTCGCTACCGGGGTATTGAGCCAGTTGTTGCGATTAGTATTCAAGAATTAATTCGTAACGATCAATTAAACATGTTCAATATGCTCCAGTATGCTATTATGGAATTCAAGATGTTATTTGATATTAATTTTATGTAACCCATTTGAATCATTCGAAAAAGTCGAAAATTGGTCCATATCATAAAAATTCCGTGCATATATGAGCTTATGATGCAGACAGATTAATAAAATACTATAATAATTGAATTCTTTAATGCTGCGAACATCATTATATATTTTGTAATCTGTACTTTTGAATGGAGTAAATATTATTCAATACAAAATAGGTGCAATTGGACACCCACCAACCTCCACCGCGTGCAATCTTCATTCTTTCCATTCCTTCCATACACTGCCACAACCCCATCGCTTCGATGATTCAAGGCTTCGTTTGATCGAACCCCGGCAGCATCCGGCGACGAAGAAACCGGAAGACGACGGTGCTCGCTCCCGACAGATTTTCCTGGGAACACTCAAGGCTATCTGTCAATCGTGCCGGCAGATTCGATTCAAAACGATATTCGGATTAATGGCTCGGATCCGCAGGAGGATCACGGCACAATGGCCCCGATACAATGAGAGGAAATATCCAAGATATGCAAATTCCGATGATCTTCGGCCGGAAAAAGGGGCCCGGGAAGACGGGACCGGGGCACACATGTTCGGCCACATTTGCATACCTACCGGCCGATTTGCATGCGGAAATTTGCATCGAAGCCGCCGAAGATGATCACGATCGGAAAGGGAGTTCTTCTGTCTGTCTATTGACGTGAAAGGGGTGCGGCAGACGGGAAAAAGGGTCGCGAACAGAAACCCTCGAGCTAGAGTAAGAAAAGGATACCCGAAGGAAGACAGATAGGAGAGAGGAATAATATATTAAGGGCGCAAAATGCTGTTAATGCCTTTGTGCTGCACGGCCAGGAATAATGCCACTTTTTCCCTTTGTGGAAATCTTAAATGTATTTTGATTCCGGCCGCTCAGTCCGCGTTCTCACCAGCCGGATTTGAATTCTCAAGTGGTGATTTTTAGACCCCACGATCAATCGCGGCGCGAGTCGTCGACCTTTCGACGCTGCCACAGTTTCGAGATTCTTGCATTGCGGTTTGTAATCTGTACATTTCTTACAGTATTGTCGTTTAGATATACTTTATTATACAGTCATGTTGCAAGAAGTCGTAAGACAAGTAAGCAAACGTTTCCCGAAGATTCTGTAGATCTACAAATACTTTAACTTTAATAAGACGGAGAAAGCTATCTTTATCTTCAAAAATTGAATTATTGCTTGAAATACAAAAAATTCGAAACGGTTCGAAACGATTCTAGCCGGACTTTTGAATCAAATTGAACGTGGAGTGAGAAACGTCACGAAAGAAAGGAGTGAAATCTTTCGATCGTCACCCGATTGATCTCCTCCGGATAAAAAGCCTTGTCGAGCAAGATACGTTCGTAGATGTATCCGAGTGATTTTTAGAGTCAGTTCGGTGAAAAGGTCCCTCGTTTGACACTGTTACGACCCTCTGATCATCCTTGGAAATCGAGTCCGAGGAAAGTCGTTGCAGGTAGCTCGGACCGCGTCCATTGTGCTCTCTCCAGAGAGAGAGAGCATAAGTTACGTGTGCCAGCCGCGGAAAGTGATACCCATTCAGACTGTTCTTCTTCGTCCACGGGACGTCCTGGAACGGGAAACGTGAGACGTTGCGCTGGCTGCAACAAAGGCGACAGGTAGAAACACTTTCGTGGATGGAAAACCTGCCTTTCTTCAAGAAATCGGACAATCGGGTACCGGTTCGCTCCTTTTTAGAAAAATGGAATGCCTGCTCTCTTGCGTGAAACTAGATCGCTTGATTCTTTGACTCTTCCTAGATTTGATCTTATCGTTTTGAAATATGTATATGTATATGTAGATATACATCTGTAGTTATATGTGTATAGAAAGAAATTAATAAAATATCTTTCAGGTGTTACATAGTAAATTACATGTTCAAATCAAATATCGATCATTCTTGAGAAATATTTTTATAAATACAAGCTTGTTTAAGAATTATATTATACAACTTCTTAGTGCCTTTCATAAATTTGTCTACTGATCTTTATTTAGTTAAATTCATATGTACAAAAGGCTTCCTTTAACTTATATGTATATCCATTACGACGGTAAATGAAGAAAGTAAATGCAATTAATAGTATCTGAGACAATTACGAGGCATGTCAGTTTTTCACGCAAAAAGCGTAACACTTCGAGGGGCTATTGCGAGCACTTGAAGACACGCGGATAAAAGCTGGCGTGATGCTAATCCGTGATCATCGATCCGCAACCCCTCGCAACGATCGGAAGACGAAGGAACGAGTCCCGTCCTTGGCCGGGCCCCTTCACCTGGCTCGATAAAGGAGTAACCGTGCGTGAGGGTATACACGCGTGGCCTTCTGGGCTCTCTTCGTAATATAAGCAAGCAACTACATGTCATACGATCTACCTTTGCACACACTGACTGTACCTAGGTACGCATTTTATACGCAGCAGTTTCACCGGGCAACGCGGCGGCCTCCCCCTTCAGTAGATACGTGTGCAATCTACCAAGGAGCTTTAACTATGGAATCCGGCATAAGATCGCGCTTACGCGTCTCCTTTTTGTCCCGTGTGCACGCGGTTACGCATTTTCTCTTTCAAAGGTGCTCGATCATCTTCGTTTTGCGCCTTTTGCATACTTACTGTTAATTTGTACACTTAATACTGATATCAAATGAATGTATACAAAATCGTGAAACATACAGAACCAATGAATGCAGAAAAAAGTAAACCGCGTCATGTTTTCGGAAGAACTGTTATAAATGAATCCTGTTTTTACAGTCCATTACGCATTTTCAATTTCTATTTCCTGGAACTTCCTCATTTCTCAAATTACTCTTTCCTGCCTTTTTCAATTGCTCGACTTTTTATTAAATATCCTGTTTTTTCAAATGAATCGTAATTTTTTTCACTTTTCATTTCCCCGTTATTCTCTTTCGATACACCTTCACGTTTCACCTTTTTCAGACACCCTTTGCTCTCAGCCTCCCTTCTCTCTCGCTCTCTCTCTCTCTCTCTCTCACGCACAATCTTCACTCTTCCCTGTCCCCCAGACTTAGGTTGCGCGCATGCATATATACACGTGGATATGGTAATTCACCGGCATCGCCGGTGATATGTAAATAAGTTAGATTCGAGTTTTGTTGCGGGTCCTGGGCGCGGAGGGGCGAGCGCGGGTCTCGTTCGGCTCGATGGGAACCATGGCGCGTAGGAAACGAAAGAACGGAGCCCGGGGTAGAGGCAACGTCGCCTCGCGTCGCGTCCCGTCGAAAAGGACGCGTAAGTGTAAGCGCCTTAGTAGCCGCACACACGATCCGGACGACCGGATCCAGATTTATTGGCCGTTTGCCGAACAGAGAGGAGAAAAGCTGGCCCGCTCCGGTGTGAACGGAAGCCGGGGATTTTACGATCTTGATTCCGAATCAACTGGCCGACTTCGTTCTGTTCTTTCGCCGGCTAATAATCTGTTCCGGGCTCGTCGACGCGCGCGCCGAAGACCGACCGCCCCGATTGGAATTCCGCTTTCCTCCTTTTACAGGACTTTGATGGAAAATTTTAAATACGAAGAATTCGCCGTGAAACGGAACGATGACGTGCTTTTGAAATTTATAAGACTGTCACAGGGGGACTATCGGATTTTGAATTGAATTCTTCATTTCTTTTACTTTGTCTTGAGTCAATTACTTTTTTATATGAACAAACAGTATGAATATCTCCGAGGAAAAGAGGATTCTCAAATATAATAGAACATTGAAAATGAATTTTTAACTAGGTTTCTTTAAGGAATATGACATTTTAATTAGTCTGTTTGTCGAACAGTCTAGAAAATTTCCCACAAACCTCAAAATTCGTGTCCCCCATCGGTTGTTATCTCTCAACGGCGCACGAGTTTGACGTTTTATCACGACCTAATAGATAATTTTTGCTGTTTTACTTTCGATTATCGCTACCGGAACAATCGCCATAGGGGGTTCAGGCTCCCTTTTACGCCCGCGCTTATGTTAATTCATAATTACGTATTGCGGTTTGGCAAACCTGACGACTCGTTCCCGATAAAAACTAGCTGAATAAAATGGCCAAGTAAATATAATTATAATCTTACAAACTGTGAAACGTTTCACAAAATGATTAAAGATAAACTGAACAAGATTATACTCCGTTATACTCATAAAAAAATTCGATAATACAAAACCTAAATTTGTTCTACATTTAAGAAAAAGAAATGATCTGTAATGCTCAAATGAAAAAATTTCAGAATCGGTAGCAGATATTCTGACTGTACGCAAAGTCGATTAAAATCCGAGTCGATTAAAATCTTCACGAAGTACGTACGGGGTTTAATGTGCCGGGTGAATAGATCGGGAGCGATCGAAGAGATCGGCGGGCCGATTACGCGCGGGTGCGAGGTGGCAGCACCTGTTCGCGCAGTGCGGGGGCCCGCAGACGGAATTGGGCCGTGTGCTGCATGCACGCGCGCACGCACACACGCGTAACACACAGCGCCCGTCACGCGTCTCTGAACAATGGCATTAATAGGCCCTGGCGAGTTATTAATTGCCGGTGCCAGCCGGATATGACTGTCTATAGCGCTGCTCTCCGGCATGCCAGAACGATGGCGTTCGCCTAATATCTCCGCTGTTCTCTTCGAGACGCATTTTTCGATACAGACTACCAATGCTTATAAATTCAGGGAACGCTGTGAAGACGATAGGGACGTTTAAGTATCCTTGAAAAGTCAAATTATTATCAGCGGATATGCGTGAACGATACTTTGTTTCGGTTTCAAGGTAATCAGTCGGTATGATAATCAACATTACCATTGACCATGATTTGTTGCGATAGTTGTACATAGGAAATAAAGCTCGATAACCCGTTCCCTACGACTTCGTGTTTTATCATTAAATTTATCTTAACTGTAAAAATTTGTGTAATGCCATTAACCACGTCATGAGATTATTTAATTATCTAACAAGTAGAGGCAATGGTGAAAATGTAGGTCAATTGTCTATTTCGACATTGATTTTTTGCGTAACCTACATTGGTTAGAAGACTACAAAGAGATTGTTAGCTTTTATTCCCAATAGTAAATTCGAATTATTTATTCCAAATTTCTCATTTAGTCTACTGTCTTAATTATAAAACGTAAAATTAATTAACATTCTCTGTATCTTCACATCTTCACGCGTTGCGCATAAAAGATCGCCGCATTCCAAGAGTATCACGTTTATTAATTCTTTCTACCATTGAGAACACGATTTAGATTCGTTTCCTTCTGTTATTGCTCGAACAACAGCAGACGATATAAAAGTTCGAAAACAGTGTGTTACCTTGGGAAGAAGCTTATATTAACGCAAACCGGATGATTCCGCGGCTATCAACGTTTAGTTTATGTGGCAGTTTTCGAGAAGCCAGTCTGACAATGCGCCGAGTGTTCGACCCTAGCCGAAATGGTCCCAGTATAAAAAACGATTTCGCGAACCTATTAAATAGTCTTAACGACACCTCGATGCGGAACGGACGGTCGGGGTGTCCTTGTTCAGTGCGAACGTGTTCACCGGATCCCCTCGGTCTCCTTTCATCGAAGAATCGACGGGGACCAAGCGATCTTTATGGTCAATCTACGTGCGCGTAATTAAGAACCGCCACTGTCGGGGCTGATTAATAGAAGACGGTGCGAGATAATCGAAAGGAAGTAACGTGCGGAGAGCAGCGTAAGATGCCATCAATACAGGTACATATGTATAATATGTCTGTTTTACAGGAAATTACGTCCGTTCGACTACGGAAAATAATTTCTTTTTTCTCCGCCACTCGCCTTTTACGTTTTATTAACGCGCAGGATACGACGGCAATGTTAACCGCATTTTGATTACTCGAAGGAAGTAGGAATAAGAACGAAAATGATCGATATCTTTGAAAGGGGGATATTCTTGTCATGTCCAGGGAAGCTAACAGGTTAAAAACTCAACGTAATATTTGTTAGAAATAAAAGAAATAATATGATACTTGAACAAACAGTATATCATTAGAAGATATGCAAAGTATCTTACAGGATGCTTTAATAGAGAATGTATTACTTCCAAATGTCTTGTTTATTTTTCCTAAAATGGCTAAAGTATATTCATAATCCTGAATTAACTGTCAATTTTCTACAAATTCATTCCTCGCAATTTATGGAAACATTGCCGGGAAATTTTCAAACAGGCCAATTCTCAACGATCTGGAAGACAGTTAATAAAGCGACGAAGAATGACGCGAAACGAAAAAGAAAAACACAAAGGCGAGGAAGAAGGGTTTCATTATACCTCGACGGTATGGTATTTTCACGAGGCCGCGGTCAATTTTCACTAGCTTTCCGCCTGAGAGCGAATTTTCAGCTCAGAAGGCGAAGTATCCGAGCCACGTGGCTCGGCTCCCTTTCAAACGCCCTGCGACGTGTAGGATCGCGAAGCAAGCGAGACGCTCGAAACGGGAATGTTAAAATAATATTCCGCCGCGTCTCTGTTTTGTTCCTGCGCGCTCATGCATACGTAATTTCCGCGGTTAACGATCAGTCGATTCCCTGTCGAGAAATTCCTGCTCCCCGAACGCTTGGACGGGCTCCGTCTTCCCGGGGCCCTGACGTCGAATGACAGTTTGATGAACGGACAGGAAGAGACTGCAGGTCCCACCTGGCTCTCCCCAAACAATTAGGACCAGCGTGCAAGGTGGCTCCCTTTGTGGGGCACGTCGATTCCCGTGATCACGACCCGTCTTCATCGGAACTGTTTCCGCGAACCCTCTTCGTGACAGCGTCGATCGTTTTCGCTCAGACGTGTTACAATTAATCGGCGAGTTGCGACCACGCGCAACGAGCTACGTCCCGCTCAATTATAAAAATAAGGAGAGGTGGAACGTTTAATTTCTACCTTTGCCCGGACGGCTTTGTAATTTTCTCGAGCATGGGAACGGTTGCTATAGGGGAAACATGGATGCACCGCGCTCACTGCTTTTCCGATTAAAATAAAACGTTTCCAAGAAAAACAAATTGCATAATTTTTCACGCTTGTCGTACCGCGACCATGAGACTCCAATGGTGCACTATTTAATTTCAGTGATTTACACGAGACCGTGAACTTTAAAATAATTTAAGATGAAGCTAATTAAAATTGCGAGAATGAATGTGATACGATGGTTCATTTAAGGATGCTCAAAACCGCTTCTAAAAATATACGGCTAAGGTCGAGGAATCACTGTGGAATTGGCCTTAAATTACAGAAAGAAGTGCATTTCCGGTTTGAAAAGTGACAAAGTACAGACCGTCTTTTCCATTCGTGCAGTCCTTTAGCAGAGCGCCCTAAAAGTGAAGAGGGCCACTCGAGGAATATGCCTTCGCCAGGAAGAGCCAAAACTCGAACACGAGACGCAAATGTCAAATCAAAAAGAATATACACTCTGTAATATACACATCCCATTCGTTTTATATACATATAACATTGTTCTAAATTGAATATTTTGTAAAGATCTGGTTTCATTTATTTTTATATAATAAGGTAATTAGCAATTAGTAATAAGGTAAATAAGTAATAAGGTATTTTAGGTAATAAAAATCCTATTAATTCATATAATCCTCATCTTAATTAAGTAATTATACACGGTATCTCAGTTTCAGTAAAGGAGGCCACCTAAACATCTCTACTGTTTCATGTATTATGAAAAAGTTTCATCGTGTGTACTTTTTAACAGTTTTTAGTCTTTGATATTTATTGTTTTCAACACTATCGTTGTGCTACCGGTTTTTATAGCATATAAGACAGAAGTGATATTTAGATGGCCTCCTTTACCTGAGACACCCTGTGCAATAACATAAATGTATCTCTTTTAATACCTCATATTGACAAACGTAAATAACTAGCGCAACGTTTAACAGCGTTCTAAATTTGTTCGTATATAATTTAGTCACTGTTGCGAAAACGGATCGTGCTCTCCTCCGCGACAAGTTGTGCGATGTTTCAGTAATATCGAGTCGGCTGTGCCCCTTTTTATTTCCCTCTTCGCGCCGTTTCACCTATCGCGGCGAGCCGGGGCCCCTCGAGACCCCGATTCATTTGCACATCTCATTAACTTCACCGTTTCAGCCGTAGCCGACGCGGTATCTATCGTCGGCTATCATACAGGCATCGGCTTCGACGTAGGAAGTGATTCACGGTTCACCGTGCATCATTTCACGCGGAGCTCCATTCCGCGCGCGTGTATACACGTTATACGTATACACTCGTATACACAGTTTCGTGCTTTTCGCAATTTTCTCGGCAATTTTCATGCATAATTGTTAACAGCATATGCATTTCTCGTTTTTTCGTTGATTCTTATTTATCCATGAAAAATAGAAAAATGGTCTTTTTCACCGATTTCGGTTAGTTTGGAGTTTGGAGTTATCAATCGGGTTTTTAGAAATTGAATCGTAACCAACGAAACGAAAAAAAAAATGAATTTCATGGAACCGCTGTTGAAAAAAAGATTGATTCATCGGGGGTAATGGATTTTTATAACAAAGCGTAAGGCTCTGCACTTTTAATGCGGACGCAGCGGCGATGGATCATTATCAGTTGGGACTTTCTAAACGAGTAAAATTTAATTCAGTTTACATTATTCGAATTCTTGCTGCGCACCATCGCGAATTGTAATTCCACTTGATTTATTTCACAGAGCTTCCTCACGGCGCGTAAAAAATTTCTGATAACTACCTGGCCGTTAAAACTCGCATCGGTTGTTATGCTACCCTTAATTAAAATTTTCCTATTCAGACGTTTGTAGCCCATTATCATACACTATCGGAAATTCTCCTTCTATCATTCTCTCTCATTGATTTATACATATTTCAATAGCGTAGCGATGAGGACATTTCATTTTTCTAATAATTCTTGTTTGTATGGTTAATATTCTGACTCGCATAATTGAGGAAATGTACCATTGTTTTAATTGAAAACTTGCGTATTCAGATACATAAAGTGTTATGTTAAGTGAAGAATTAGTAATAAAATGATGCAATTAATTGTGAGATAAAATGGACTCAATGAACGATAGTTCGAGGTACTATATTACGAGTTTTAACAATCTCACCCTATTTAAGGCTTAAGTTATACCAGCAGTAGCTACAACTGTTGTGAAAACGCCAGGTTTTCTTATCGCCGTTCGGCACGTTTCCTTGTATCTGGCTCTGCTGTTCAAGTATTCCGGGTACGCGACAGACGCGGCGGAACTACCACGGCGCTAGGGCGGCGCGACGCCAGAAATCGGCGTTGTGGCCAGGTTCGGTTAAAAAGGAGCTGGTGACAATCGAGTCAACAACCTGCGGCCGTTCCGGTCGCTGAACGAGCGATATTTTCGAGAGGAAGCGGCGCCATTCGGCTTCGCGGAAAGGATCAAACCAGCCGTTACTAACAGCGCCGGCGTCGATACGTCACGCGACTAGGACCATCGCATCGCGTTCCCCCATAATCGAGGAAGCTCGATCGCTATCTTCACGCTTCATATGCGTTAATTGGGCGTTGTCGGTGCGACTGAATTAATTTCGCGATTGCCTGAGTTAATAAGACGACGACGACGACGCTATACTCGTTCTGTTGGAGATAGTCGAGCACTGTTTCCACAAGAATTGGATATTATTCTCCGTTTCTTCATTTTTACAGCTAGACCTGTCGATGATTATTTAACTTACTTGTGAAAAGAATTTAACAGAATAGATATGTCTGCTTTTATTTTTTCTAAGAATTACAGAAACTTTTCATCATTCTGACGTTTTTTTACTTTGTATGTATTTCATGTTATATTGATGGAAATTTTATATTACATACACAATATCTGATGGTAGGAAGAAATTATGTATACAATTATCTCGAGTAACCTGGAATTATTAACTCAGTTTGTTTGAAAGGAAAATTGAATGGTGGGATGGAGCTTTTCTTCGGTGCCACGGTTCCCAGGCGTGTGCACCTGCAACGGCTCGATAGGCGATCGCTTAAAAGTCAGAGGCGCGTAACATGAAAAGCGCACGAGTACCGGAAATAGATATCTGCCTGGTGGCACGGGCACAATGGAGACGACGTATTGGCAGTCGAACGTTGAACAATGACTACAATGCCGCAAGAAAGAAGGGGGGCCGTGCTTCAGAAACTTGACGTGCCTCGGTGCACCGTAACTGTCTACGAGAATATCGACTTCTGCGACTCTTTTTCGCTCCGTATCGCGATAAGAACGTCTCGGGCAGAGATTCTCAGTTTTATCAGTTCTCAGCGTGTTTCATAACTTCGAAAAGATCATCATATTTTCTTATTACCAGCCATTATTATATGAAACCGCATAACAAAATATGACACCTTAATTTCTACTGCGATTGAAATATCTAAGAAGTACAGTGATCTTCAATTGAATGGGTAAAAATTGATACATGCATGTAAGCTTATGTCAAAGAACAGAGTTCCAATGAAAATTCTTGCTAATTAGATTAGTTTTCATTATAAATTCAATATAAGTGACATTAGTTTATATTAATGTACACATTTGAAAAATAAATTGTTGTTATAAATATAGCAGGCTTCTGGCTTCCACATGAATAGGCTTAAGTATTTGTTTTTGTTACAATTCTACATTTCATTTATTTATATTATCATTTA
>NW_017177343.1:245569-249246 GCF_001652005.2 Ceratina calcarata
GCGTAAGGCTCTGCACTTTTAATGCGGACGCAGCGGCGATGGATCATTATCAGTTGGGACTTTCTAAACGAGTAAAATTTAATTCAGTTTACATTATTCGAATTCTTGCTGCGCACCATCGCGAATTGTAATTCCACTTGATTTATTTCACAGAGCTTCCTCACGGCGCGTAAAAAATTTCTGATAACTACCTGGCCGTTAAAACTCGCATCGGTTGTTATGCTACCCTTAATTAAAATTTTCCTATTCAGACGTTTGTAGCCCATTATCATACACTATCGGAAATTCTCCTTCTATCATTCTCTCTCATTGATTTATACATATTTCAATAGCGTAGCGATGAGGACATTTCATTTTTCTAATAATTCTTGTTTGTATGGTTAATATTCTGACTCGCATAATTGAGGAAATGTACCATTGTTTTAATTGAAAACTTGCGTATTCAGATACATAAAGTGTTATGTTAAGTGAAGAATTAGTAATAAAATGATGCAATTAATTGTGAGATAAAATGGACTCAATGAACGATAGTTCGAGGTACTATATTACGAGTTTTAACAATCTCACCCTATTTAAGGCTTAAGTTATACCAGCAGTAGCTACAACTGTTGTGAAAACGCCAGGTTTTCTTATCGCCGTTCGGCACGTTTCCTTGTATCTGGCTCTGCTGTTCAAGTATTCCGGGTACGCGACAGACGCGGCGGAACTACCACGGCGCTAGGGCGGCGCGACGCCAGAAATCGGCGTTGTGGCCAGGTTCGGTTAAAAAGGAGCTGGTGACAATCGAGTCAACAACCTGCGGCCGTTCCGGTCGCTGAACGAGCGATATTTTCGAGAGGAAGCGGCGCCATTCGGCTTCGCGGAAAGGATCAAACCAGCCGTTACTAACAGCGCCGGCGTCGATACGTCACGCGACTAGGACCATCGCATCGCGTTCCCCCATAATCGAGGAAGCTCGATCGCTATCTTCACGCTTCATATGCGTTAATTGGGCGTTGTCGGTGCGACTGAATTAATTTCGCGATTGCCTGAGTTAATAAGACGACGACGACGACGCTATACTCGTTCTGTTGGAGATAGTCGAGCACTGTTTCCACAAGAATTGGATATTATTCTCCGTTTCTTCATTTTTACAGCTAGACCTGTCGATGATTATTTAACTTACTTGTGAAAAGAATTTAACAGAATAGATATGTCTGCTTTTATTTTTTCTAAGAATTACAGAAACTTTTCATCATTCTGACGTTTTTTTACTTTGTATGTATTTCATGTTATATAAAAATTGGCAAAGTTCAAGAATAAATGAAATAAAAGAAAAACGAATAGAGTTACGATTGTGACTGGTAACTTTTTTATGATCTACCAGATATAAAATTAAATTAGCATTAAGCTTTCGGGTTCGTTAGAAATACAGAATTGCTCCACGGTTCATGTACAAGGACATCAAACGTTCCGAAGCCGCAACTTTTTGAAAAAGTTTCCCAAGAAAGTGTCGACGGATCTAATTAATACCCGACGAACGGGCCGAGACATTAATTATTCAGGACGATGATGTCAAGTAGCACACGTATATCTGAGTAATAAAGCATGAAGTGATCATATCCTTACCGCGAGGATAATGATGAAACATGGTAATTGGCTGGCGTGCCATCAAATTTGCACAGTTTGAAGGTCTACGGGAGAACAGAAAATTGAACATTTTACGGGTTGCTCGCTTCGCATTAAAAACTGCATCATATGCTCGATCTCGGACGGATGGGTATAATTATATGCAAATCGGCCAATTAGTTGTGCCTGACATATTTGCGGTACTTGTTAATTTCACTCTCGCTGCGCAACAAATTGCAAAGATTACGACTTTGTATACACATCACCAGGTGCACTCATTTAGTTCGCCTATTACCTTTATTGATTACGTTCTTGACACTAGATTTCTGCCCACTCTTCTAACGTTTCACTTCTATTAACGTTTGATTATCAATTTCTGTGAGCTTATCAGTCGCTAGCTCCCTTATTCTTCTCCTCTTTAAGTAATTGTTGTTTATATAAACATAATCTTACTATTACATAAAAAGAAAGTGTTCCTTTGTGTGTTAGCAAAAATCTGAAAACGACTTAAGTATTTACGACGAAATTTGGACAGTAGCTTTCTTATTTACTCCAGAGTGTGATAAGGTATATTTATTTTTATTTATAAAGTGAACAACATTATTATGAATAATTACTAGATCGAAAAAAAGTGAAAGTAAGTTTTTACCTTCTTGTCAGTATTTCTTGCTATGAGGTATCCAAGAGATTTTTGCTTTGAAATATTACGTAATCAATTACTTAATAATCAATTTGTAAATTTTTCAGAATTCACGCCCTACTGGATTGAAATAAGTCAATATTTTTCAAGTTCGATAAGTTTTAAGATCGTGTTTCCGCTCATAAAGGTTACCCAAATCTTTTTCAGGATTCATTAACTCTTTGGAGCTAGGTGGGTTAAAAACTGTCCCACCTTTTGCTCAGCTTGTTATGCATGGTGGGATATATTTTAACCCACCTCGAAAAGTTAAAGTTACTCGTAGTCATACAGTTTAATATTGTATTTAAAGTTTTTCATTCAGTTGGCAATGCTATGCACTAACGGTAAATGAGTAAATAAGTGAAAAAAAAGTTTATACAAATCAAAATGCATCAGTAACTTGTGTGTGCTGCTGTGATTAAGGTTGGCGCATTATGTGATGCAGTTAATTTTTTTTTGTTCATAACGGTATGTGTTGTTTCTTTTCTTAAGATATATTGAGTGAATGAATTGTTTTGTAATAAAAAAAAGCATATTACTTGACGTTTNACAGATACTAAATTAAACCAGACAATTCTCGGAATTTTTTATTTTAGTAATTCATTGTCATTGATTTCATACTTTTTATAGGTATTTACAATATTGAAACAGACATTTTGTACAAATCGATGAAAGGAAGTGTACGTTAGGAAAGCGGATCGTTTGGCCTTTGAAACAGCCGGTTCGAGCAGCGGTGGCAACGCGACGACGACGGTTCATGGCAGATCGTAGAGCGAGGAGGATGAGGCGATTTAACACGATTGGCCGGTGGAAATAAACTGGCAACACGCGCATTGGTTCCATCGGTTCCATTGGCTATCGGGACTCCTCGCGCTTTCGTCGGCCTCCCGCTTCCACCGACGCGACGCGCTCCCCTGCAGCCTCGTGGCATTCTTTTTTCGCGTTCCACTCCACCTCCGCTTGACCGGTGCGTCGATCCGCTCAGCTTTGGTGGCCTCGATCAGCCGTCATCGCGCTCAAACCGCAACTGCCACTGGAGACCATCCACCGAGGCTCATCGTTCGTCAGTTCGTTCCCTACAGACCGATTTAATCGGCTGACAGTTTAATTTCAGTGCCTCCGTCTAGTTCATTAGGTTTCGGAAAATTAAGTGCAGAATAATTTCATAGAGATGAATAAATATCTGAACTCTTTTCCCCCTAAAACGAAATTTAGATTGTTTTCTTTCCGGAGAATTAAAAAAATCGATTCTCTTTTTTATATCGCCCTTACAATTGCTAGACTATGTAATATCAAAATGTTACTGTAAGTCATTTTAACACTAAACCTGTCATACACAATCCAAAGAATTATTCTAAAATTTTTCTATACAATATTAAAAGAAAATGAA
>NW_017177343.1:253766-260852 GCF_001652005.2 Ceratina calcarata
ATATAAGCCAGTACCAACACTAAATTGCATTCGAATGTAAAAAATATAAATAAAACAGTATGCAAAAACTGTCGATAGGTTCAGTGTTAATAATTGATTTCACTCATAAAAAGAGTAGTAGTTAGAAGTATCTGTTAAACGGTCATACATTAGCCGAAAAAAAACGAACTGAATTGAATTCTCCTAATCCGATTTTGACGTTGGGTGAAATCTGTGGACCACGCTTCCCAACACGTATGAAAAATCGGACGATTCGAGTTGGCCTTACTCATTCGCTTTATAGACTGAGGATTTCACACGATACCAAACTGATTTTCCGTGTTGCGCAACCCGGAATGCCTCGATTATTTATTAACCCGCAGTGATTAATTGGATTTTCGAGTTAATTGAAGCAGGTAGCTTGTCGGAGGCGAAGTTTATCGAGACTACAAATTCAGAAAGGGATCTTCGTATTTTAATCTCGCATTGGCGCGGAGGGGATTTTAATCATGAACAGATGCGGGTGGAGAGAATATTAAGTAATAATATGATGTACCAAAGAGTAATCTGTTTTGTAACGAGCTGGAAATTTTATCCTTTAAAAATTAATCTAAACATGATGCTTGCTTCTCATTTATTAATTTCGAACGTTGATCGCTTATGATTAGAGATACCTATTTTTATATTTAACACTATCTGCATTACAAATATGATTATTTTTAAATATTATTGAAATACATTTGTACGTTTGAAATAAGTAATAGGGTGATGTGACCACAGACGTATTTAAGAGCGAAGGGATAAGACACAGTGTGACAGAGTACCTAAATAGTATGATGAGGTTACGCTCTGCTACCCTTAGGCGAACAATTCATTTCGGACGGAATAACTGATCGCAGCTTGTATCTTGATGACATTACCCGGCAGAAAGAGGTTACTGAATTTTTATCTGTCCTCACGGAAATTCATTGTAAATTGTATTCCATTTGTAGTTTGTTAAAAAAACGAACATAGAGAAGAGCGAGGTAAATTCTTAAGCATCGTATAAAAACGCTGCGAGTATATCTATAGGTAGATTAGTGTAATATTATGTAAATTGGTATTTATGATATTATACGCTGTTAGATCTTCTTAATAAAAAATATGTATAACTGGCATGGATAAGGTGATACACGCACGTAACTACTACAAGAATAGTAATTGGTTTGGCGGTAAAATGGTTATCATTAGCAACGCGAGGGTGTCACGGGAGAGCCCGGCATCAACGTTGACAAGAGCGTGACGACGGGATATTGATTGTTGAAATTTTTCTGTAAAACTGAATTGAAACAAATGAGCTTATTAGCGTTCCCGGTTCTCTTTGCGGTTCTAATGACTCGGCACATAAAGTCCAATATACGGCAAAGAGAGCAGCGCGCACGATGACCGTGACTCAAAAGTTCCCCCATCGCGCCGGGTAAATAACACCCACGTGACGGTGTCACTTTCTTCCAGTCGGTGGCTAGATTACCGGGATGAGTTATGATAATTTCTGCCGGACGGCGATCAACGACGTCGGACAATCAAACATGGCGCCCGTGGAGCAATCGAGCGTCTCGAACTACGCCAACGCCGGCCGCGGCATTCGCCGTTCGTACATACTTACACATCTCACGGACGATGGAATGTGGATTCGCGGCCGAACACTTTCCGCCTTGCACCTTTCCTTTGATTGATCTCTGCCGCGAAACGAATTTCCAGGATGCCTCGCAGTTCTCTCCTGCAATCGATAGGTGTCGACCAAATGGCTAAGCACGTCGATTTATCTTTACAATGGTAATGCCTCGCTGTGAGCGACAGTGAGAGTAGTGGTAGAGGAGATTACCTTTATGAGAATCGAGTTACTCTGACTTCTTGTAACTCTCCAGGCGTTGGGTAGGTATAGCCCATGTGATTCTCTCTACTACGGCATCGAATTGGTATTAAAACAAACGAATGATACCTAAATACCTTCCGCTTCATTCTCATTAATACGAGTTATTGACTCAAGTATCTTGTGTTAAATTTTAAAAAATTCTACATGGCTTTATTCCTTTCAATTTATACAACAAATCGTATTTTGTATTTTTTCCTTATGCGTATACGTTTACTATTAATTATGATTTCTTAACGAGTTAGACGGATGAAGTAAAATAATGCTAATAAACCAATACTTTTGTTGTTTCAGTAGAAAGTTTGAGATTACTTATTTTTACGTTTGCTTGTAAATTGATAGACCATATCTCGTACGAGACAATAATCACCATGAATCCGTTAGTTCCACTCGTTCCTTGCGTAATTTGATTTCTAGAACCATTTGTGTTGTGTGGAACAACGTACGCTCTGCCCAGTACTTTCTACAAGCCGTTCCTAGAAACGACGTGCTACGCATGTTTTTTTTGTTTCTTTGTATAAATGGTATCATGCTCTGTAACCGGTTAGTTCCTAGTAAAGTAGTTGCAAATCATTACACTGGTTTCAATAATAATCGTCTTCTGTCATAAATAATTGTATCAATACGGCATAATTTTTATCGACGTACCATTATTGATTTAAATTATAATCATCGCACTTTGCTGAATGCTTATTTCGTTTTTCTTATTTATGAAATTATTTAAAAAAATCAATTCGTCCGTAGCATTTGTAGTTGACAGAATCGAAACGACCTTTTTATGGTTGAAAGGATAAAGCCAGTCTTCCCACGAATTAGACTGGCTCCGAAAAGGTCAGAAAACTGGTGATATTGAGCTGGACCGAGGTCAAGCCCCGTTGTTCCTCGCGAGACTGGGAGAACTCCGAGTATCGTGGAAATTTGCCCTGGCATGAGTAGGTACGGCGTATTCTTGCCATTTACCTCAACGGGCGGTGCCCGCCGCCGCACGGACGTATTATTTATCTTATGAATATCAAACACAGCGGCACGCATAGCATTATAATTTACTTACTACCCGCTATAATTACAATTTTCGCCAAGTGACCGGGGCCGCGAACAGAGTTACGCCAAGTTTAACGTTTGCTGGCTTCGTACGAATCAGCCGGTCCGTTCAAGCCACGGGACTATGTTTACGTAGGCCGAGAATCATATTCAATTCCAATTAATTCGATAGTAATGCTGTCGTGTTGTAGGAATCAAAAGTCTCAAATCATGGTTTTCACTTTTCTCTAACATTAATACAAGTATTCTTCCCTCGCGTTTACTTTAGGCGATTTTAATACGTATACATAGTATTCAAACTACGAAAGGCAAACAAGTATACATCGAATACTTTACTTAACTGTTTGCTTTTCGTAGCAAGTATACATTGAATGCTATACTTATTAAAATCATCTAAAGTGAACGCAAAGGAAGAATATTTAAATGATACGAAGATGCCTATTAACAGTACTTTAGGTATTCGTAACAATTTTTAATGGACGCACGTGTCATTGTTCTAAATTATGTTTATTCTTCAACAATTATATTCTTATTGAATCACTTAACGATACAATGTATTGGTAGTGGTGCAATGTAAGTGTCCTCACGCATGGATGGCATCGGTAGCGTGTCTCAGGCTCTCAGGGCGTCTTGATACGGGGTCTATTTAGAAACGATCGACGAGCGATTAGTATCGAAAAGAGGGTCGAGCTCGCATCTGGCGCACCTGACGGTCAGTTGCGTCCCTTCCGCGCTCCTCCTCGCTTTCTTCGCGTTCAACCCTTCGCCTCGACGAGGGACGCAACCGGACGAGCGCTCCTCGTAACGTCTGCTTCTTAACGACCATTATTGAAATTTTATAGCACTCTTAATTGGAAATTAGTGGTTACACTGACGCATAACTCGTCGGTGAATTAGCGTGTCAGTGACTGGTTTCCATTTCCTCGCTCCAAATATCAAGACGCAATCTTCGCGGGCGGGATGTAAATGATCGTGTTTATTGCGCCTTGCGATTTTTAACGATTCGTAGAACTATTGTTAGATCCTATCTTCTGTACGTAGCATACAGTCTGTGCGATAGTATTTCCTATTACTTTCGCGTTTTGTAAGGTGTTGTTATTAATAGGGTGTCAGTATTTAATGTCAGACATTTTTTGTTTGAAAAAAATACATCATTTAAAACAAAGGATTATTTGCGTGTTAGAATATAAAGAAGTTAATTATAACATTTAATGTGTTACAAATTCAGTGACCTTAAGTTAGGCCTGGGTTAATTGTTAAATAGATTCGTTCGAGTATAGCGTTGGATTGTACGTAAGATGGACTGGATTAGACATGACAACTCAGACTTACATGTTAGATCAGGTAGATTAGGTAAATTAGGTAGATCGAGGTTAAGCACGGCGAACATGGAATTGATACTTAGATTAGATTTGAACTGATGTACTAACATGCGTAATAATAATTCGAAATCGTAAACAGTCAGTTACAAGATTTAGCCATGGCAACAGGTAAGTTTAACGTACATTTATTTGCACTTTACCCATCTGACTTGTTTTACTAATAAGTATATGCTCTGAAAAATGTATGTTACATATTTCTAATTGCAGTATTATTTCAGAAAGCTCATCATGTATATAAGTATAACATTTCATAGTTAAGGGAATCCAAATGAACTTTTTTCTCTTCTTATCACGCATTAAGTTCCCAGTAAATATTTTCTATAAAATGAACATTTGGCTCGTGACGCACCGCAATCAAAATTCAATTGTGCTCGATCAACTGGAACTGAAGAGAATGCGCCGCTGAGAATTTTGGGATTGCGAGTAGCTGGGCTTAATTAGCGAAGCGTATGCGATCTTGGGGTCACGTCACGAGTCCTGGGGGCCATGTGATCTCCAGGTCGATGTCGAGACGCTCCGAATTTGCGCGGGGAGGAACGACGAAAGGAAGACGCCTCAAAGTGAGTTGGCTCGTCCACTTATGCACGCGGCTCCGCTCGAGTGACTCTCCGAACGGAATTTCACCGACATCTGCGCGGCTCCCCTTCGGTTTCTCCGCCACTCCGTGCACCCGTACTCGCAATACGGTGTGCATGTAACGCGCAGGAGGAACATTCGGCCCCGGAGACTTAAAGGTGTCACGTCAAGGGTGAACGAGCACGACATAAGGAGCAAAGTGGACGCTCTACTCCACTCTACGCGAATGTGGAGTACGTTGACTTCTGGTGCGGAACCTTCTTCCGACTCCTGGACTCCGTTCGAACCGGTGAGTGACTGACCGAATGTATACATCTACACTTTTAATCGACTGGCTCGTTTCGTCGACAATCGTTTGATTTTCGTTTCTTTTCCTTCATACGTTTTATAAACGTATATCAGAATAATATTACTAGAAATCATTCTCCACACTAATATAAATATTCATAAGAATTTTTATCTAACGGCCAGTATACATATAAAACTTGTAATTTAAATTAAATTATCATTTCTAGTTGAGCTCAGATTTTATCTATAAATATAATTTTAAATGAATGTATACTAAATTAACTTGTACGAGTCATTATAATATTATCCACATCATCTGTTCCACATCGTCTGTTCACAGGTTTTCTATATGACTTCCGTCATCAAATATGTATATCGAACGGCCTATACGCGATACACCCTTGAACTAACACTAAGTACATTTTATACTGTATGATATCCAGAAGATATCAAGCCAGCCGACGGGCTCGAGGATCAAAAAACGTATTTGCCAACAGGTTCATTTACTTGCCGCAGCACGTACAAACAAGGCTGATAAGGAAACCCGCCTACATTGGTACTCGGGGCCCCAAACACTAACCGAGCGCAACAAGCCGACCGAGTAAACATCCTCGTAGGACCCGATCGACTAGTTCCGTTATACCGGAAGTTTCCCCACCCGATAACGACAGGCCTCACCGGCACAGGTGTAGCGTACCTGTTCGGGGAAAGGTGTCGGCCGAACAAAGAGTCCAAATTGAAAGTTAATTTTCTGAGGCCCCGTCCTTACACCTTCCTTTCGCCGTGGCTTCTCCTTACGAGCTGCTTAATGCGAGTATATGTATATTATACTCGTAGCCGACTACCTGGCACAGTTTCACCGGCCAATCGATAATTAATATCTCCTGGCCGTTTCGGCTGCTGCACTCTAATTAACGATCGCAATTAGTTCCGGACGATATAATCGGCCCAATTGCCGCGGGCTGCCTGGTTGGGTAAAGCGTTACGTCGAATTTAGAAGTTCGCGGATTCAAAAAATTGGATTCTTAATGAATTTTATGCCTCGCGATTTTCTGATTGGATATATCTATTTAGTACAGAGATTCTTTGAATTAAATCTCGTGCTTACATACGAACGCAGGAAAGTTTCTAAGATAATTATTACATAATATATGTATAATAATATGTGATACAATAGATATCTATTTAAAATAAATAATTATAATAGCAGGTATTGAATTCTGCAAATAGTTTGAATGTTACAGACAGATAAAACAAGGATTATTTTTTATACATGTAGAAGATTTAACGGTTTCCACACCTCAATTAGTCTTTCGTTAAAGTAACGAGATTACGCTGTCATATTATTCCATACCTGCGGTGAACACAAGATGTTCGCCTTTACCGCATTTCTGTACACAACCCTCTTGCCGCCGCTGCGGTCAAGGGATGGCAAGCATAGCAAGAAATGCGGTCTGGTCCGGAGTGTGCGGCCACCTTTAATTCTGAAAGCGTTGCTATGCCTTACCCTTCGTCTTATCGAAAATCGTCGTGATTTCTATCATACCCGAAAGAATCAGCATGATTTTTGTTGCCCTCGCGTCAATAACATATCACATATTTAATAATTAATTGCTTGTGAAATATAATACGCGTAAGACTATTTACATCTTCTATATCAGGAGACTTAACGTCTTACGATAAAGCAATTTTAATAAACTGCATTCCGTGACAACTGAACATTATACGTAATTAGTAAATTGCAATTAGTACATTTTTGGTATCACATTTTGAAAGACACAGTTCGTTCTTCCCGTAAATTCCCGCGGGGACTATTAACTTCCACTAACGTGTGAAAACGGTTGTAAATTTTGGCGACGGCTCGTAATGGCTGGTGGGACTTTAAGGATGTATAGTATAGAACAGGGG
>NW_017177343.1:261742-265345 GCF_001652005.2 Ceratina calcarata
GTATTGAATTCTGCAAACAGTTTGAATGTTACAGACAGATAAAACAAGGATTATTTTTTATACATGTAGAAGATTTAACGGTTTCCACACCTCAATTAGTCTTTCGTTAAAGTAACGAGATTACGCTGTCATATTATTCCATACCTGCGGTGAACACAAGATGTTCGCCTTTACCGCATTTCTGTACACAACCCTCTTGCCGCCGCTGCGGTCAAGGGATGGCAAGCATAGCAAGAAATGCGGTCTGGTCCGGAGTGTGCGGCCACCTTTAATTCTGAAAGCGTTGCTATGCCTTACCCTTCGTCTTATCGAAAATCGTCGTGATTTCTATCATACCCGAAAGAATCAGCATGATTTTTGTTGCCCTCGCGTCAATAACATATCACATATTTAATAATTAATTGCTTGTGAAATATAATACGCGTAAGACTATTTACATCTTCTATATCAGGAGACTTAACGTCTTACGATAAAGCAATTTTAATAAACTGCATTCCGTGACAACTGAACATTATACGTAATTAGTAAATTGCAATTAGTACATTTTTGGTATCACATTTTGAAAGACACAGTTCGTTCTTCCCGTAAATTCCCGCGGGGACTATTAACTTCCACTAACGTGTGAAAACGGTTGTAAATTTTGGCGACGGCTCGTAATGGCTGGTGGGACTTTAAGGATGTATAGTATAGAACAGGGGGCTTCTTTGGCCGCACCGCGTGGGGGTGGTTGAAAAACCCTTGCCCCCAACCCCGTGAGCGAACCCTCGCACGCACGTAAGAATGCGCAGTAATACACTCTGCAGAGCACCCTATCCGGTAACGGCGAAAGGGGTAAGTAAGCTTGGAGGCTCCTATGGCCGCATAAACATAAATTATCAGCTGGTAATTACGAGATACAGCCGAACCCCCTCCAACAAAGCGGCGCGGTTGCTTTCCTTTTCCAGCGAGGGGGTGAACGAGCTACTACCTCGGCAGGGAACACCGGGGGTGGTTAACAGGGCCAAAGAAGAGGAACGATTCGCACCCCCTTTCGGAGTAGCGAAACGGAACCGCGTGGACCGGCTAATTGTTATATACATTCCATTAGGTTAATTGCTGAATTAAGACTTCTGTTCGGGAGAGAGGTGGAGGGGGGAGGGAGGTATGAGTTCTCGCGAGCTAGACAATTATCGCGCGATTCCGTGAGCTACGGCAGATGCTGCGACCGGTTGAACTGTACCGATTTTCGAATACCTGAGGAATTAATGTGATGTCCTAAGCTCCTTGATTGAAGAGAAAACTCTCCTTAGTTACCTAGAACGCTTGAGATTCTCAGTACATCCGAATTCTGCAAGTTTCTTAAACATATTAAGTGTTCAGCATTTTTTTAAAACTTTTAATTTAGTAAAGATATCTGATACGATTCGATCTAAACTACATTTATGAAATAACTGAATTTTTTCAAAGTAAGATATTTTTCTTTCAAGGATGATGATATAAACACAATCTTAGTTAAACGTAAACGAAGTATTTGCTTAAGAACACCATCTGCTAAAAAGCTTGCTTTCTCTCAACGAAGAATAGGCCTGCAAAGATAAAAATTGTCTCATTTTCCGCCGTCTTGGAATTATGGTGTCCCGTTGATAAACTTCCCCGGTTCGAAGAAGGCGGGAAAAGGGGTCCGGCTACATAAAGCACCGAGAGGCACGGGGGTGACCCGCGAAATGCTACATTCAACGCGTGTGCCGGCTAATAAATAATTAAAACTTTTGTTTCGAAGGTGTCACTGATGTACGGCCTCCTCCCGGCTGTCCCGGGCTGCTGAGTAATCGCGCTTTATGAATTAAGGTTATGCTTTATGTTAAAAGATTCGCTCGGCATCTGTTTCTAATTACCCGTTAATGGCTATAGCGTCGGCTGTAAAGCATTCGTTACTGTAAAGTTCCCGTTTCCTATAGCACGTTCGCCAACGGTGCAATCATGGATCTAACGATTACTAACGATCAGCGTAGAAATGAGTATGATAACATCATTTTAAAGAGCATCTATCTCTTACAAAGTATCAATTTTAGTGCGAAGAGATGGCAGATATTTACCGAAGTTCATTAAAATATTTGCACGTACGATTACGTGTCAATATTTAATAGTATTTACGAAAAACTTATAAAATTCTGTGCCATATCATATGTAGCTGTCGGACCACAGATTTACAAAACGATCTGCAGCAGGAGAGGAACGAATGACTTAAAGAGAAACACGAATTCAGAAGGAGCCTGCGAGCAGCAGGTATTGTGATTCAGATCGGCGGCGGCCGGGTTCCATTCAACCCGATCTCGAGTCCCACGTGGTGGTTTCGAGCGACGCGACGGATGTTCGATCGCGACCGGACGCCGTGGGCTTTTTCGTCCTTTTAGCCGGGCCACAGGACTCCACGTGATTGCGCGGCCCTGTGGGAGGGCAGACGCGCAAAACATAATGCGCCCGTAGAGCGGCGCGGCGGGTGTGGGTGAGAGTGAGAATGCATGCGACGCACTTGGCCGGTTTCTTACGCGACCATTCAACGCGTATGCGTGTGAGTAATTAAAGAGAGCGACTGTCACATCCGGCGACCCACGCGAGAAGGGTGCGGCCTCTGTCCCTCCCTGTTCCTCTCCTATATGCACGTACGTATTCGGACTCCTTTTCTGTCCCTCCTTGTCCTCCTGCTGGCCAGCCCTGGGCCACGTCACCGCCGCGTCGCGTCGCGCGGACTCGCTTTCGAGACTCCTTTCAACTATAACTGCCTACTTCTTCCACATTCGGTTAACTTACTGGCGCCTAGCCTGACTCGCGAATAGGGCTGAATCGAACTTTCAGTATACCGAGTTACACATCCCTGTTCAAATATAAACAATTCTCCATTAATAAATGACATACATATTTTTATCCCAACAGTACTTGTATTCAAAATTTTGAATGTAAAATAGTTCTGAATGTAAACTAATCGTACAATGAATTTCTTTCATACTTATAATGAAATTGAATGAAAATTTAAATGTAGAAAAATAACATAAAAATTAGTGTATTTTACGCTATGCAAGAAATAATAGTTTTATTTTAATTAACACGAAATGTCATTTGTTTTTCTAACCATACGTATTGTATTTTCATTATTGTATACGACTCTAATGATAAGTATACGTTCCATTGTGTGCAAGTGGTTTTTCTCTATTCTTTTCTGTAATTACGATCCTTTCTTTTAATTAATTTTGAGCATGAGTGAATATAAAATCCTCATTACAAAGTGTATAACCGTAGAATAAATTGTATACGTTGACATAGTTGTACTATCCTAGTTATCTACACCTGTAGAACCTGCGTGAATACATAAAATGATATTTATCATTAAAAATCAGCCGGTAATGTTGACAGGCATGAAAGAACGATACTGCCCTATTGTTGCGTGCGTGGCTACTAATGAAAAAAGCTTGGCATATTTGTCATTAAGGGATGATCCGAATAGGCTGTCACAGCTCAACAACAAATGGATTACAAACTCGCGTTTGGTTCTGAGACATCATTTTTTAATTGGATATATGGAATCTTGCATCTGTACAATTAGCTTATTAAACTATATTAAATTCG
>NW_017177343.1:265722-266996 GCF_001652005.2 Ceratina calcarata
GTATTGTATTTTCATTATTGTATACGACTCTAATGATAAGTATACGTTCCATTGTGTGCAAGTGGTTTTTCTCTATTCTTTTCTGTAATTACGATCCTTTCTTTTAATTAATTTTGAGCATGAGTGAATATAAAATCCTCATTACAAAGTGTATAACCGTAGAATAAATTGTATACGTTGACATAGTTGTACTATCCTAGTTATCTACACCTATAGAACCTGCGTGAATACATAAAATGATATTTATCATTAAAAATCAGCCGGTAATGTTGACAGGCATGAAAGAACGATACTGCCCTATTGTTGCGTGCGTGGCTACTAATGAAAAAAGCTTGGCATATTTGTCATTAAGGGATGATCCGAATAGGCTGTCACAGCTCAACAACAAATGGATTACAAACTCGCGTTTGGTTCTGAGACATCATTTTTTAATTGGATATATGGAATCTTGCATCTGTACAATTAGCTTATTAAACTATATTAAATTCGAAGTAAAAAAAACATATTTTCTTGAAACTGTATCCTAAAATTGTTAGTCAAATATGATATTTAATCAAGAACTGAGAAGTTTTTGAAGCGATCAGGAACTAACGTGTAGCTCCGCAGTTGAGGTTCGACGCCTTTAAATCCGCTCGTCCCACAGCATAACTCAGCTTATTTACGATCATAGGCACACGCGTACAGGGGGAGGTGACGGGAATATGTGACGCATTTTGCTGATTGAATTTTCGCAAGATTATTTCATCCCCCTTGGCCCGATGTGTTCCTCCACGGGCCGTACCGTGGAGAGGTTGCATCGTCTTCCGGAGGCAAGCCAGTCCTCTTAAAGCGCATTGATCCAGTAATTTAGCGTGTTACGACACTCGCGACATCGTTATGAAGATTACAGCGAGGGAAAAAGTGGCGCGCTTGGAATTACGAGCGGGCCGAGGGCTAGGCATAATGCTGTGCCGGCTGCGTGTACGCTTTTGTAATAAGAATTACGCGAACGGATGCGGACCTACTTAATTCGGCCGTCGAGCGAGATAGAAATGCAATAGAAATTACACTGGCCCGCAATCTTTCTTTCCTTCCTTTTCCCGCAGGGGCGGACCTTCTCTGGTTCGCGAACACCGGAAGATACGCTCCACTTTGAGTTTCTATTACTGGATTTTTCCTGGAACTTGAGCACCTGGAATAATACTTTTTACAACGTTTCAATATTAGATTAACTACCTACTCTTAGTTTTGGTTAACTGAATAGAATTTGTTAGTGAAGTTCCTAAGATAATAGC
>NW_017177343.1:268133-271897 GCF_001652005.2 Ceratina calcarata
CCTAAAATTGTTAGTCAAATATGATATTTAATCAAGAACTGAGAAGTTTTTGAAGCGATCAGGAACTAACGTGTAGCTCCGCAGTTGAGGTTCGACGCCTTTAAATCCGCTCGTCCCACAGCATAACTCAGCTTATTTACGATCATAGGCACACGCGTACAGGGGGAGGTGACGGGAATATGTGACGCATTTTGCTGATTGAATTTTCGCAAGATTATTTCATCCCCCTTGGCCCGATGTGTTCCTCCACGGGCCGTACCGTGGAGAGGTTGCATCGTCTTCCGGAGGCAAGCCAGTCCTCTTAAAGCGCATTGATCCAGTAATTTAGCGTGTTACGACACTCGCGACATCGTTATGAAGATTACAGCGAGGGAAAAAGTGGCGCGCTTGGAATTACGAGCGGGCCGAGGGCTAGGCATAATGCTGTGCCGGCTGCGTGTACGCTTTTGTAATAAGAATTACGCGAACGGATGCGGACCTACTTAATTCGGCCGTCGAGCGAGATAGAAATGCAATAGAAATTACACTGGCCCGCAATCTTTCTTTCCTTCCTTTTCCCGCAGGGGCGGACCTTCTCTGGTTCGCGAACACCGGAAGATACGCTCCACTTTGAGTTTCTATTACTGGATTTTTCCTGGAACTTGAGCACCTGGAATAATACTTTTTACAACGTTTCAATATTAGATTAACTACCTACTCTTAGTTTTGGTTAACTGAATAGAATTTGTTAGTGAAGTTCCTAAGATAATAGCCAACCAACGTATTTTTACAACTTCGTTGAAGAAAGGTATTGAAACGAAATTATATTTTCTTATTTGATATGATTTAATGAATATAAATTACAGTGTGAAAATATGAGACAGGTACCTACCTCGGTTAAGAGCACGGTTGACGGGGCGGTAAATAAGTTCGAAACGAAGGTGTATTTGTAGTAGAGGATGTGGCGGCACGACGGCGGTGTGCCCGAAACGAAGCTCACTCTTTCTGGGCCGATAGAAGTTTCGAAGAGCCGCAATCCATAACGGCGCGCGTGTCCCAGACTTCCGTAGGAATTCCAAGCCCGAAATTGCAAGGAATCGTTGCGGGGAGTTGAGCAACAGCGTTGCAACGACGGTCCGTTAGTCTATCCGGGCAATAAAGTACAATCACAAATTACAGAGTCAAATAGTTTCGGCGTTTCGCGCGGAATGTCGCAATTTCAGGTCTGCCAACAGGGGTTTTCGGGCCGTAGAGACTTCTTCGCCGGCGACGGGCAGGAGGAGGAAGATGGAAAACCGTCGACCGGGAAGAAACACCAGTCGGAGACCCGCTACCTCTAATGAACTTACAATAATTGCGAACCATTGATCTATGGGGCTCGAAGAGTTTTCCCCTGTACAACATTAACCGAGCAGCGGCAGTGGATCTTCTCTCTGTCTTTCTCTCGTTCCTTCATTGATTTCCCTTTATTTTATTCGTTCTATTTCCTTCGTTTCGTTCGTTTCTACTACTAACCTTCAGTTCATTACTGTCTGTTTGGCACTGTATAGTCTGTTGACATTAAACGATTTTATTAATTATTGTTAGTCCTGCTTTTTGTTTTACTGAGTTTCTTTCCATTCTTGGATCTATTCGCACTATCGTTGGTCTTCGTTTTATCATTTACGTCTCCTTGCATCTTTACTTTACCGGTAAATCTTCTTTCGACTATATTTTTTGTTCGTTGTTTGACGTTCGTTTCCCTGCACTACGAGAGCGGCGTATTCTCTTGTGTTCGTCGCAAGCATGAAACAACACATTTGATCGTACACACTCGAGGCGCTGTGCCGCGTACCGACGTCGTTGGTATAGGTGTAAATACAAAAAGGAATAGGGAGGTACCCAGTTGTTTGAAAAGGGTGCTTTGGCAGGCAGAAAATCCAGAGGTCCCATGGTTGATAAGCGTTTTGGAAGGAAGAAAGAAACCATTTACATGCTCGACAGGTAATATTGAGCGTAGACGCCGTTAACTTTAAACGCTGGGCCAGGCAGCCATTCTCGCTATCGCAAAAACAATTACTGCTCGTTAAAAGAGATCCTTGATTTAATGTTAAATGGTGATACTTAGGGATGGAATCAAGCACCTCGCGAACGAATTCGTACTTCGATCGATTGAATTCGAACCGGCTATTTCGAAAAATTGAAACCGAAATCCTAAGTATAGTCCAATCTATGCAAACAAGTACTTTGGTAAACGAAAGTAATACTTGCAAGTATATTCGAAATCTTGATTGTATGGATTCCAAACATTTTTGAATATTTATATTCATCATTTATTTACTTTTAAAATCAATTATGTTCATTTTTTCACAGATTTTCATAAGCACACATATCTTGTAATTCAATTGCAGGTTTTATTATCAGTACTAGTGGCCACGCCTGTACTTTTAGGAAGAATATTTTCAAAACAAGGAAGTAATTGTCAGTACTCATTCCGAGGTTTGATATCAGTTTTCATAAAATTAATATTTTGAAATACAATTATGGAAACATTGCTTTTGGGTATTATTTGAAACCCATAAAATGAAACTTGGTTATTGAAATTGACTCGGATTCGTGAGTACGTATTGAACTTGATCTCATCTCCAGCGATCGGCTTGGGCTTGAAATAAGTAGGATCGTCGGAGAACAAATCTTTTCATAGTACTTCGACGATTCTGTAGATGTAGTATTAAAGACCGATCATCCCGTTTGAATTACATGAACTGTTCGTCTGTGTATCTAAAATGATTCGAGCAGCAGGAATACTATTTTACGACACGACGACAGATGGTGGCAGGAAAATGTTGCAGCAAGATGAAAAGAGTCACGGTACACGTATAACGGGCAGCGACAGTTGCATCTGCCGCGAACGGTGATTTGATTTATGCCCATCGTAGCTAACGGATTGCTAGAAATTTCGTAATTGTTTATGAAGCTCTTGAATTCCCATCTTCTCCGGCGTTTTATAACAAGTTCAAGTTGTAACAAATCGATTAACCGCGTGTCTTTTAAAACAGTTTTATCGTCAATCCGTGTTCTACATTTCAATGCTATCGCCGGCTACTCGTTTCAAGGGTACCCCTTAGCAAGTACACCTGTAGCACGGAAGGCTTCACTCCGCTTTGGTCATGTCCGCGAAGGGTAGCAGACGGTGGTGTGCATGCTCCGGTGTAGAATCTGAAAAAGGGAAGGTGGTAATCGCGAGGGAAGAAAGGTTCAAGTCCCAGGCCTATGGGACGGGAGAAAAGAAGAGGCGAAAAGCGGCAGAGCGAAGCCACAGGCGGCCAGCCGTGTCTCCGGCGAACTCGGTCGACAGTTCTCTTGCCAATCCTGGCATTTCCACTTCTATGTGTGTTTATGCACCTCCAACGTGCCCGTTCGTCGTACCCATCGACCATGGGCTCCACTTACGTCGGCCGCACATCACACGCGATGTGTGTTCTACCGGCGAACAAACGACGACGGTGCGCTGACCTTTTCCTCGTTGGATAGAAAGCACGCGCGGAAAAATTGCTCTTACTTCCCGCCTTCTATGCTTGATGCACTGGAAATTCACCAAAGCGAAGCTTCGCGTCGAAGTAAAGGAAACATTAATTCAAAGGTTGGAGAAAAACATTACATTCTACTTCTCGTTCATTATTCTGTAATGTTCTTGTCGAACAATATTTATTGCTAATATCAATCATAGAATAATTCATGAAAGAGTGATTGTATATTATTATTTGAACGAGGGTTGTTACAGCTCATCAGTCGAATCCGATGGA
>NW_017177343.1:273506-276741 GCF_001652005.2 Ceratina calcarata
TTGTAATTTTAATGTTATAATATAATACCATAACAAACTCATTAATTTTGAAAGAAATCATATAAACTGCAGGAAAATCTAATTCACTTGAATTTAATTCAAGCGAAGATGAGGGCAATCGTAATTTAATTCATCTTGGTGAAATGTGACATTTGATTAAAATTACAGTTCAGTTGGTACCTATGATAAGATTTTCGGAAAGTGTGTAGCGCCACTCGGCGTGCAAATATCGCTGAACACATGGAAGCGGGTTTAAGCCGCGAAGCAGGCAGGCACGTGGCCGTAGGACATTCGGAGATATCCGAGTGGTCTATTCGTAGTAATGACGATGCCTCGAAAGATGCAATAGGGCAATTACCGTTACTCCCTTCCAGGCGGCCGCCGGGCGTGTGACGACACGATGAAAATTGTCATTACGCGAACCGTCGCGACAATTATCGCGGCGTTCACGATTGCAATTTGCAACCGTCTGGAAACGGTCTGGGATTACTCAACGAATCATCTTGTAACTTTTAACTACCGGGCCGCGCGCGTGCCCTCCACCCCCACCCCGCGCTAAATCCCGCTCCGGATCCAGGAATACGAATCTTGCTCTCTGCGAAACTTGCGCTCTTCCCGGGACGCTGCGCCGCGTTACAATGAAAATTCGCTCGTTCAACCGGGTCGCCTCTTTGTTACAGGCCCCTGTTGCGAGTCCTTTACTTCTTATTTAGAAAATTTTTATGGTTGCTAAATTTTTTTCCAACAAGAGAATATTTATCGTTACAGTATTATGCGGCGCTGTGTATACACGTTGTCTTTAAAAGAAAAGTTCGACTTTAGTAAGAAACTTTTAGTTAATGACTGTAGATTAGTAACAGATTTTAAGTTCGTATTTGTTTTTAGACACTTTGTGGATTTTGAATATTATGCAATTTAGATTTAGTTGCGAATAATTACCTGTCATTAGAGCAAATAAATTTGTTCTATAATCCTACTTATGGAAGAAGATGCTATTTGCAAGGTTCGCTGAGGCAATTCTAGGAGAATTCGGACTCCCAACCCTTTTTAACAGAATATACGCGTCAAACGCGGTGAAAAAATCTGCTCCTCCGCCGACGATAAATAACGAATAATTCTTAAAACAGTCCTCTATGCATCATCGTGTCATTTTCGCGGTGCTATATGTGCGGCGCCGGCGTCGCCCAGCGTCGTCGTCGTCCTCGACGTCGCCAGCGACAACGCGGAACGACATGCCGGAAAATTTATCGATGCTAATTTCCCGACCGCGGTCCTCCACCGTCGCGGAAAAGAATTGTTGTCATCCCTTCTCCCTTCGTCTCCGTTCTACCCTTCAGATCCCCCAAAAGCTACGTCCTGCGTTCGTTGCTCGTAGTCTTACCGCGTCCTCGAGGCCGTTACCTGCCGCGGCGGTAAGTTTCATCCTAAAACCACCGTTTAAGACGCTTTTACTCGCGTTTATGTCACGTTAACCGACGAAGATCGGCGACCTCTCGGATTATCCTCGTTTTCCTTTGGATCGTTATCGTTTCGATTTTCGCACTAGTCGCCCAACAATTTATTCGAATCTCGCGTAACACCTAGTTAAAGATCGTGAATCCTTCCCTTGGTTCGCGTAGGTTTTAACAGTCAAATTGTAATTGATTAAATATTGAATAGGTCGTAACATTTAAACAAATTACCACAAATAATAATGGAAATATAAACTACACAGATATGCGAGGAGAAAGTTATACGTAAATTTAAATTAACCATTCAAAAACTTAAATCGTGATTTTCGTAGGCCTTTTCATCATCATCGCAGCAAGGTCGTCAATACAATCATTCTTAGACTGATTTCATGTTTAATTATTTCTTTAACCCAATTTGAAGTATGGTTATTACGGCAGCAGAAAAATACTGCAGATTAATAAGAGAAACACTTTATTACAAAGGCAAGAGTAGTCTTCGCTGGAAGCAGCAATTTTAGATAATTCTACGATGTTCCTTGGGTAAGTGAATATTATTACTGAGTACACTGGAATACATTTTCACACCAAATATATACATTGAGTGTCCGGGATTCGCAATTACCAGCCGAAAAAAGAGGCCAACGAAATGTTTTGGTGAAATCGAGCAATGATAGAAGCACCGAGAGCCGCGGTTTAAGCAACGCAAACCACGATAAACGTTCGTTCGTGCACGGGTTGAGCAACAAGGAGGTCATCCACGTGCCGACGCCGCTTGTATTTTATTATAGTCCCCTTCCTAAGTTCTCCTCGGTGTATTTTGCATTACGCCGCAATTAAATATGAAATCGTTAAGTGCAACAGATTTGGCAACGGAAAGACTCCCTCGCTTGGCTAATTTACTGAGAAAAGGCAGTTGATTGGTACTTACAATTAGCAAAGGAATACTTTCAGTTGTTCATTCGTATTATAATAAGTGCAATAATTCTACTTTTATATTATTTACTGATTTATATAGTTATATGTAATTTTTCATTTCACATTAGTTATATTATAATACTGACATCAATATGCATATTAAATAAATTAATTCGAAAGATTGAATTAATATGATAACTGATGATAAAATGTTATCGTCTGCAGTAAGAGTTAATCCATTGTCTTTTCAATCGTTTCCTTTCACATTGGACAGAGAGCAATCAATTTTTATGATGATCCATCATGCAGTAGCGGTTCCCGAGCAGACAAATGAATTTACTTGATACGCAAATAGCTGTTACTATTAAATTGTAGCGACGTTCAACAACGTCGACGTGTATCCGGCGGGGCTCGCGAGGAACGTAATTAAATACGAAATAGTATGCGCTTCCTAATTGCGGATGCCCTGAATTTAGCAATATTCGTGATCCGTATTTGCCTTCCGACTTTTCCAAGCTCGCCACCACAGCCTCCCGATGGTTGTGTTTTAATTCAGAATCATCTCTGTATGCCAATAATTATGGCGTTGCAGTTTTCATTTGAATACCTAAAGGATTGTCCTGCCTGTTCCCTTAGTCTTAGATATCAGTCTGTGATTCTCTAATCTCAAATATGTAAGGTACATCGAGATCTGCTTTGATTTCACCTTTCCGGAATTGCTAAATGTTAAATTTACGCTTAAACGTGCGTCGGTGTAAGGAAATGTCAACTGAGTCTCGGAAGTGAACTAGATACTAAATACATTGACGGATTATTTACAGAAATTAATTGAGAGGAGGATGTACCTATGTATATGTACCAGATGTACC
>NW_017177343.1:276749-292589 GCF_001652005.2 Ceratina calcarata
CATTTAAACAAATTACCACAAATAATAATGGAAATATAAACTACACAGATATGCGAGGAGAAAGTTATACGTAAATTTAAATTAACCATTCAAAAACTTAAATCGTGATTTTCGTAGGCCTTTTCATCATCATCGCAGCAAGGTCGTCAATACAATCATTCTTAGACTGATTTCATGTTTAATTATTTCTTTAACCCAATTTGAAGTATGGTTATTACGGCAGCAGAAAAATACTGCAGATTAATAAGAGAAACACTTTATTACAAAGGCAAGAGTAGTCTTCGCTGGAAGCAGCAATTTTAGATAATTCTACGATGTTCCTTGGGTAAGTGAATATTATTACTGAGTACACTGGAATACATTTTCACACCAAATATATACATTGAGTGTCCGGGATTCGCAATTACCAGCCGAAAAAAGAGGCCAACGAAATGTTTTGGTGAAATCGAGCAATGATAGAAGCACCGAGAGCCGCGGTTTAAGCAACGCAAACCACGATAAACGTTCGTTCGTGCACGGGTTGAGCAACAAGGAGGTCATCCACGTGCCGACGCCGCTTGTATTTTATTATAGTCCCCTTCCTAAGTTCTCCTCGGTGTATTTTGCATTACGCCGCAATTAAATATGAAATCGTTAAGTGCAACAGATTTGGCAACGGAAAGACTCCCTCGCTTGGCTAATTTACTGAGAAAAGGCAGTTGATTGGTACTTACAATTAGCAAAGGAATACTTTCAGTTGTTCATTCGTATTATAATAAGTGCAATAATTCCACTTTTATATTATTTACTGATTTATATAGTTATATGTAATTTTTTATTTCACATTAATTATATTATAATACTGACATCAATATGCATATTAAATAAATTAATTCGAAAGATTGAATTAATATGATAACTGATGATAAAATGTTATCGTCTGCAGTAAGAGTTAATCCATTGTCTTTTCAATCGTTTCCTTTCACATTGGACAGAGAGCAATCAATTTTTATGATGATCCATCATGCAGTAGCGGTTCCCGAGCAGACAAATGAATTTACTTGATACGCAAATAGCTGTTACTATTAAATTGTAGCGACGTTCAACAACGTCGACGTGTATCCGGCGGGGCTCGCGAGGAACGTAATTAAATACGAAATAGTATGCGCTTCCTAATTGCGGATGCCCTGAATTTAGCAATATTCGTGATCCGTATTTGCCTTCCGACTTTTCCAAGCTCGCCACCACAGCCTCCCGATGGTTGTGTTTTAATTCAGAATCATCTCTGTATGCCAATAATTATGGCGTTGCAGTTTTCATTTGAATACCTAAAGGATTGTCCTGCCTGTTCCCTTAGTCTTAGATATCAGTCTGTGATTCTCTAATCTCAAATATGTAAGGTACATCGAGATCTGCTTTGATTTCACCTTTCCGGAATTGCTAAATGTTAAATTTACGCTTAAACGTGCGTCGGTGTAAGGAAATGTCAACTGAGTCTCGGAAGTGAACTAGATACTAAATACATTGACGGATTATTTACAGAAATTAATTGAGAGGAGGATGTACCTATGTATATGTACCAGATGTACCTATTGTGTTCGTCGAAACCAATGACAAATTTTGATACCGAGCTGGTACGTATTCGAACCATTTTAAACAAATATTTATCTGCAATGATTGTTCGAATAGTGTTTGTTGATTTAAGTATACGTTTGTGTAAAGACATCGTGTAATTATTATTCAATTAAAGTATCAATTACAAGCAGATTATTTAGTAGTTAGAGAACAATTCGTTGGATACACCATCAACAATAAGTATTTGTTTATAAAAAGATTTATAACTTGAAAAAAATTCATGTACCTTGTAATATTATATCCATCAAACGTAAGGTGATACAAACTCAGCAAATGCTGATGGTTCATTGTTAGTTTAATACGTTAAGCAAAGGAGCACGTCGATCAAAATCAGAACCATTCATCGTTCCCCAATCTTCAATCAAGTAGCTTGAAGGAGGTCAGGCCTCAAGCCGCGTAATGTCTTCCATTGAACCCTCCGTCTTAACCCGAGGATCTTTGTCCACGGATTTGTTCGGGGTCGCGTTTTTCCCCGTTGAAGACCTGCGAGGGACGAGGCAGCGTAGCGGGAGCGGCGAAATTTATTATCGTTAACGAGACCACGAACGTTCGATCAGCGCGGACAAAGCGCGGATCGGGGGAAGTAATTTTCTCGACAGGTGCAACGCCGCTGCGACAGCAAAGTAGTTTACACCGTTTACACAATGAGGCTCTTTGAGAGGCGTAGGGCGAAAGCCTCTAATCGTCTCCCTTCGTGGCGGCGGGGAATTGTGAACCGTTCCCCAGTTTTTGCAGCAGCTACGGCAGCGTCTCGTCTCGACGACATAGACATAGTTTTCGCTGTCGTCGCGTCGCGTCGTGGCGAATTCGTCGATGCCCCGGCTCCGAAAACCTATTAGCTGACAGTCAATAAACAAAGGAACGTTCTCGGCGATATAATATTGATTAATGGGGAGGTTAAGGAAGCGTGGAGCCGTTTAGTCAAAGTTCTCTCCAAGGCGGCGCGAAATCGACGTGGGGAGGAGGAAGACGGGGGTGCCCTGTTTGTGTGCGTGCCGAGTATATGCCGAGCGATTATCGAATTTCCTCCCCGTAACAACGAGGTTCTATTAACTCCCACCCGGCGCCGAGACTCACCCGATACAACCCCTGCTTTTGTGTATTGTTAAGACTATCCGCATTAAGCGATCCATAATAAGGAGTTACGCCGCGCGATAAATCGTTTCAAATTGCCGTGGACGCCTGGCTCCGATCGATTGCAACTGAATACTGTTAGAAATTACCTGAAAATAAACTGAAAATGATAAATTACACCAAAAGCAGATAATCTCTTTCTTGACTGATAATATTTTAGTACATATTATTTAGGGACTGTGGAAATTATCTTTTCGTAAAATCGCTCTTCTATTCCTATTTTTTAGTAGGTAATTTTATTTGGAAACAAGAAGTGTATGCGTATGTATTAAAAAGGCGACACATCTTAGCCGTTAACTTAACAAGATCATTACGCTACTTGAGTTCAAGTTACATTTCATTCTAAAACCCAAGTTTAATTGAATAATGCCTAGTATTATGTCACAGTCGTTAGTTATCGCGTCATTATCTAATATCTGAGTAAATGCAGTAAATAGTTTATACACTACTGGAGGATAAATTATTGGAATTAAGTAAGCGGACGGTAGCAGACGTTTTACATAATTTCCCGTACGCAAACAACTAAAAATTTCCGACGAAAGACAATTTTCCTATTGAAAAACGGCATGGGGTCGTCGGTTCCCGGGAACGTTTCCTTAACTGTTCCGTTGTTTCCGATAGCCGGAACAGTCGTGTTTCCGTCTCCGAGAATTAAGTCCGTGAACACGAATGGCGATCCGCTCCGATATTAAAAAAATACCTTTTGAAGCGTAGTCCACGGATGGGCGAGCAAACCGACGCGACGCGACGTTGATACCACGGGAATTCGAACAAAGGACACTTTGAAAATCGAGATATTTTCTGCGGGCAGGTGTGGGGGGTAGGAAGTGGTGAAGGAAAAAAGTAAACTCTCTCCCCTGTTCACGGACGCAGCAAACCGAGAATTCGGGTCATCCTTTGCGTTTTTGTGCATAATGTCCTCTGATGAATGTCGCCTCTGTCTCGTGAAATTTGACGACGAAAGGGGAATGAACGAGAAAACGTTTTGAAGGGACGTTTCGAATGGTCCGTGGATCGTGCACCACGGGAAGCCATGGTCATGTTTTTCCTAACCATACCCATGACATTTTTTCATGAAAAATTTTCGACGTTAACGTCCATAGAGAACTAATTTATTTCGAAACTTGGTCCAATTCTGTTATATTATAATTGTTATGTTACATTTATTAATTGTTATTGTAATGAGATGCAATATTAATAACAAATAACAGGATATAATTTCGTAACTACATTTCCAATTAAGACTCGCTATTACAATAATAGGTACTGGTCTGCAATCGAGAAGAGGGAACTGTCCTACGCAGCGACAAGGAGAAGCGAGGGAAAAATGGGGAACGGCGGCCAGCGCGGCGCAGCGGTAGGTACGTTTATTTGCAATTGAAAGTAGGGGCAACAGATTGCACGCCAATTTCTCGAGTACGGTTTCCGAAGGAACGGAATGCAGTTTCCGTAAGAAAAATGGAACTAATTGGTCCCCTCGAAAGTCGCGGACGTTCGTGGCAAACAAGACGACGTTGAAGGGCATGAAAAGCGGGCCGTCGTCGTCGTCGTCGTCGTCGTCGTCGTCGTCGTCGTCGTCGTCGTCGGTAGAAGACGTCGGAGGGGGGCAACGGGAAGAGAGCGGAGATCTTGTAGTATCTGGAATTCTGGAGCACGGCGTCGAGTGTGTACCGTGCGCTGCAGGCTTGCGAAAGATAGTTGGTGCACTCCAGAGATAAAAGAGAACCATTCTTTTTTTAGAGGCAACGCAAACGAGAAATTAGAGCATGGAGACACTGCTTACCAGTCGAAATCGTGCGAGTCCCGGTCGTGGACTTCACAGGAGAATTCTTCAACTTTCCGACTGAGATACCGGCGCCCGAAAGAAAGACTTGTGCGCGATCGTTGCCTGGAACGGTCATTGAGGAAAATGGTCAGAGAGCAACTTTTATGAGCTTCGAAGGCAAATATAGTTTCGTCAGTTTTAGAATTTCAAGCAGTTCTTCCAACGACAACTTTACTATCGATAGATACAAAATATGAATCTTTGGAAATTATCGCGTTTGTTGTTCTCCTAATCGTCACGCGGCCTTTAGTGTTCAGAATTAACCGAGGATTGCTAGTTGTTTGTAGAAACAGAAATATTCTACAGTGGATTTCATCAAGACATTTTCTTAGTAATGCCGTTAATCGGGAAGAAGCGGGCCGGCCGAGTGGTCTGGTAGGGCACGAGATCGATAACGGCTCGTTTGTTGTATAGCGTCCAGAGTTCCTAACCAGATTTTCGAGACTTTCGAGTGGCACTCGGCTCGTCAAAGGATACTTTCCGCCCGCGGCAGCGGCGCGGCGCCGCGTCATACGAAGCGGTGAACCGACGATCGACGCTCAGGAACGAAGCGAACAATCGACGCGGCGCGGAGTCAAGTGTCGAACAGCGTCGCGTAATCATTCCGGAAGCTTTGTCGCGCGCATCCGAGTACCGCGCACAGTTCGCCGCTGCTTCCTCGCTATTGAAGAGCCTCATTAGTACTGTTTGTTATTGTTTGTACGGCACTCAGAATGAAAAAGAGCGTGATACGAGAGGGTGCCCGAGGTGTCACCGTGATCCCGCTGATTCTCGCACCTCTCTTGTCGTTACGAACCCATCCCCGACCAACCACCCCTCCTCCTCCCTCTTCCCGCCTACCATCTACTTGTCCTCATTTTTGGTTTCCTTTTAAGCATGTTCCTCACAATACGCGAAAGCTTGTTAAGTAGAAGCACACTTGGACTGATATGCTGAGATACACGCTGTCGTCTTCTGACAAGGGGGCCAGCGCGAATACTTGGCAGGACGGCTCTTGCGCCAATTTTTCGTCCGGTTGCGTCATTTCCATTCTTGCCGAGACCGAGGTAGACCCCAGATAGACACTCAATATGATATCGAAGAGCTTTTTCTAGAGCTAGGACCACCCGACGTCCGCAGCAGTTCTGTTCGTCGCAAGTTTACGAAACGGATTTGCGTTCAATTATTAATAAGGATAGACGCTATTTTAATATAGAAGGACAAATAACAAATATTCAATATATATTTCTACCTAAATGGAAATTATTCTTAAGTCTCAAGGAGATATTTATTTTGATTGTACTGTGAACGCAACAATGAGCCTGAGTATAGAGGATGTCAAAGTGAAATATATACATTTTGCCAGAGTCGATTCTTGTTGGAACGTCCTCCTGGTGACTCGATCCACGTTACCAAAGAGGTCGAGTACATCCACTCGTGCATCCGTGCACACAGTGACCAGAGCGAGCACGATTAACTATTCCTTTAGAATTAACGGGAACATCAAACTTGCACGGGCGCAGAAAGATAGTAGTCCAACAGAGGCAAGAAGAGAGAAAGGAGTAGAGACCAGAAGTCTTCCAGCTGTCCAGCTCATCGCGCTCCGCAAACAAAGCGTCGGAGCCGTGCAATGCACGAGGCCTCTCTTTTCCTCTTCCTCTTTCCGCGTGCACGTACATCCCAGTCGCGGAGGTTTACGACTATTCCCTTAATTGCGAAGGTATCGCTTTTGTACTTCCGTATAATAATCTTCCGGCTGAGCTGAACCATTAGCCTCCGCTAAATGAAGGAGGCCCGTTTTTCGTTCTGCCTTCCAGGCCTCCGTTTCTCGTTTGGTCCTTCGTTTCGTCCTGTTTCGCGCGAGTAAATATTCCACACGCGGATTGTTCCGTTTTCGGGAAAAAAAAAAGATATCCGGCCGAAAAACAAGGGAGGAAACGCGAATTTCCGGGCCGCCTTCGGGTTTCCTTAAACCGGCCGCCTTATATTCGGCAAGTCCCCAGCTAATGAGGAGCAAATCTCGAGGTAAACGCGGCCAGTATGAAAGAAAGAAAAGGTATAAGTCCGCGGAAGAAAAGTAAGAATTGCGGGATGAGTTGTTTGCGTCGTCGAGAAGCAAATGCTGTTTGCCTTTACGGTTTGCATTGCATTAAAATCGGGTGTAGACGTATTCCGAATTTCTTGTGATTTCCTTTTTAAACAGTTCCACCAATGCATCTGTAACAACGTTTTAAATTAGAACCGTAAAGAACACTTATGAGTTAGATCAATCCCTCCAATTTTATGTGCTGTTGAAGTGAAATAATTTCACAAATTACTTGACAGTTATTGGCCACGTCCATGTCGGTTGCTTGTTCTATTTGTGGCATAATTGTTTAGTCCTGGTGATAACAAAATGAAACTGTAGCGAAGATCTGACGGAAAGATGATATAACGAAAGGGCAAACCAGGTTGTTCGCGCGTCCCATAACGAATCAAACTGTATAGACGAACAAGTTGTAGGGTACGAGTAAGTGGCCAGGGATAAGGAAGTGGCAGTCGAGTGACGGGGTAGGAACGGGTCTCCTAGCTGCTGGAGCGAGGGGTTACACGAAGAAGGGATGCTGGTGGAGCGATGGTAGTTGGGTGGCAGTAGGATGTACTCATCCGTTGCAGTGCTGCAACTAATGAGACATCGCTAAAGGGCACGGGGTAGGTGGGTAGACACGGTGAGGCATATACGCGCGGGGGGTAGGCGATACACTTCACCTGAGACTGCAGACTGCAAGAGATAGACGACGACGACGACGTCGACGACGATGAGGACGAGAGTGCAGGCACAATTAAAACTGACGCTCCTAATGGCAAGTCAAACGCCGACGGGCTCGAGAGATTCTTGACTTTCCAATGAAGCGATTGTTTCATATTCCTCTGCTTTCCTCCTCCGCTCCCATCCATCGACCGACCCGTGCGCGCTCCGCTCATTTCTCTCTTTTGCTCTCTCCACCGCCCCCTTCACTTGGCCCCTTGTTCCTACTGAGCCGACACGTGAATCCTGGTTACGCGACGAAGCCGAGGGGAAGGTGGAAATAGAGAGAGGACGAGGCCCGGTTTGAAACTTTAGCAGGGAGGAATCGGTAGGAATCAGCGTAGATTTCGACCGGCTGGAGATGGGGGGCATATGTCTGCTCCGTCGTTCACGCCAGACACGTACGTCTTTGTTCGATCCTCGCGTTTCGAAAAATTTCTATCCGTGCTCGTGTGAACTGATTTTTAGAAAATGGACACATTGTTCAGTATATGTTAATCATTCCAAAAAATTTTTACTCCTCTGAATAGAATCCAAGATTTTTAATGAATGAATAGAGACCCACTGATCCATAATCGATTTCCTCGTACGTGATCTATATTGGGTATTAACCAGTAAAAAGTAGTTTCTATTCCATATCGGTAATGGAAAAAGTTCTAAGACAGAACAGAAATAGAGCAGGGATGTTTGGTCCAAGGAATATACGTGCAAGCTTGGCGAACGGCACAGCGGCAAGACGGTGATCGGTAGATTCAAGCTGATGACTAAAACAAGCGACGACGCCACGCGAAGCGGAGTCTCCGATACGCAGCGGTGGCAGGGGAGTAGCGAACGCGCGGAGGGTTAAGGGTGGGCTGGATACACGAATGCTAGATAGTAGCTCCAGGCGGAGCTTGATTATTTTCCGCTAGCTCGTTCATTCAGGTGGAGAGCGTGGCGCACGAGGGGTTCAATTGGAAACAGCAATCACTGCTCGCCTGTATTTTGTTCTCTTCTCGGGTGCAGCGAACTCCAATAATAAGCTTTCTCCTATATTGCCTCTTCAGTTCCCCTCCCGCCGCAGCCGGCCTCCTCGCCAAGTCTCCAGAACCAGCAACAGAACTACCCTTTCCCTCTTTCCGCTCCCCTGGCATCGACTGTCCTCCCTCGACTCACACCCCGGTGCCGCGTTTCCTTCGAGTTTCCAGCGTTTCGTCTCTCGTACGTTCCCCAAACGACCTCGGTTCCCGAGTTCGAGTCGTTTGCTGAGATACCCACCCCCCACCCCATCTCACCCTATCTATCTACCTTCTTCCTAGCCGCCTTACCGCCCACTCGCCCTGTAAACCAGGATGTTCCACGGAATTCCTGCGTTCTTCTACATTGGTAGAGAACGTTCGTCTGAGGATGAAGGACGACCCGTGGAGAAAAACGTCTTCAGGCTTCATTGGTTCCGAAAACCATTCCGCGTACTCTCTTTACCACACTGATGCGAAACTTTACCAATGATACACATTGGCTTTCATCGTAAAATGCGTTCATATTCGTCCTCGAAAGAATCGAACAAATCCGATTTCCGTCTTCAGCTTGAACTATCGCCGTTATTACAGAAAACGTGTTCGAAACACGAACGAAATGCGTCGGGCGACCATGGCTGGTGGTATGGGCAGGGCGTGGAAATGCTCGGCATGTGAGTGGGTCGGCGGTATATCAAAAGACCAATTACAATAAATTCCGAGGACGCCGTTTACCGTGGTGGCATGCGAGCGGGTATTAATCCGCGTAGAGCGTCACCGCGCGTCCGCGATAATGGAACGGATCGGCGTTTATCGGTCCCAGAGGCACGACCGTCTAAAGTTCAATCGTCGTTGACGAACGCGAAAATATCAGCGGCTGAGAAATTCCGGAAGGCAGCCCGCGGCCACGAATGCTCGTTCCTCGTATTGCTTCTGCGACATTTCGTTAACGGTTTAGGGCTACGTTAGCAATTTTGTCGAACACGCAGCAAATAATGTGCGACTAGGGCTCTATTTTTTTGGTAGCAGTCCCTTTTGGATAATGGAATTAGTACGAGGAAAGGTGATGACATTTCGTTTTGGCGTTGATCGCATACTCCAGTGCATAGTGAAAAATATCTTGAACAGTCATATAATCAATAATAATTGCTCATCTGTACCTTTAAAAGACGCATGGGAGTAAAATAAATTCTTGTTCGCGGGTCAAAACAATGGTAGGGCCGTACGAGTCGGACGGCACCCCTAATCCTCATCCGTGTGTGTGTCCTGCAATTACACGAACGCTAACTCCAACCCCTTCCCTCCGGTAAACGGCACGTAAATATATCGATTCAATTCCGTTTCAGCGGTGACCACCCTCATCCCCTTTGGATGGTCTTCTGCGCGCCCTTCTATAAAAATTTATCGTCTGGTAAATTGTTTCGCGTGGCGTGTTCGCGATTCCAACGCGAAACGGCGAGGAGTAAGTAACACGGCGCCGCGCGTTGTGTGTACGTTGCGTCGACATTTCGAGCTGCAACGGAAACGTCAATGCGGGGGTTGCAGAAAGTGGGGAAAGGGCGGGGGACGAGAAAGAGGGACCGAAGTGACCGTCGTTGCCTCTAAACCTGTCCGACGGGATGTTAATTAACAAAAAGTCATTAAACTTTTCACGGCGAGCGGAACGAAAGACCTGCGGACCTGTCGCTTCGCCTAGGATCGATGCAACCTCCCCTTTTATTTTCCCATTTGCCACGTGTATTGTTCTACCCTTTTTCTACTTTCTTCGATCGTGTCACAGTGTTCTTTGTACAGAAATCAGACAGAGGTGTTCAGAAATTTACATTATACATACACATATGTATGTACTCCGTCTATCTTTCTAAATCTTTTTGATAAGCATATATTCAACAAAAGAAAATAAATGGACCAGTTACTTATAATATATGTATATATTAAAAATTAAGTGTAACGATACGAATTACAAGTATACTTTGACACACATTTCATTTGGAACATCCCGTTTGCAAATATAAAAGTTCGGAACCCGCAAATAACTTTTATTTTCCGAATACAACGAACCGCGTTAATTTTTCTGCAACAATTTAAATAATTACCGGTATGACCTACAACTTTGCACACCCGAGTTGCAAGCATAATGGAAGTTCGTTTTATCAATTCCCTTAACTCCGCCGCCCACGGAACAGAACCGGTTAGATATCGTGTTTCTTTCGATGCGTATCGTCGAAGAAACTTTTTCCTCGGCCGCGTGTAGCGGTAAATTTGAGCCTCCAACCCCTTTCGCAACGTTTAAGCGAGAATGGGCCGAAACGGTCGCGGAATTGCACCGCACGGCGTAACGAGTTCAAGTGCTGCAGTCCATTGGTCGTGACCGGGGCTGCGAGCGACCAGACGATTCGTACGACACGGCGATAATGACAAGCATAACCATTACTGACCCGAGGTCGGTAAACGGTAACGGGCAGGGGTGGCTTTTCGGCCTCGGGAACCGTGGCGACCGGCCAGATAAAAATCACTCGTCTAGAAGATTAAATAATAAATCACCCTCGCCGCTAGCCGGCCGTCTGAGTTCGTTTGCGCTACGGTTGCAACGCCAATTAAATGTTTTCTCTTAACGATACGAGCCGCGGGTCTTCTTCCAAAGCCGTGCGCTTCCGGTCGCTTTCGTTTCCTGAAAAACCCGACGTTTCTATGAGAACAAATATTGAAAACTGGCCGGGGCTGCTTAAGCCGCGGCAGACTTTTAAAATGGACAAAAAACGAGATCGTTAAAGAATACGAGTTTTTTCAATTATTATCCTTCCACATTCGATCGAATTTTAAATGAAAATTGAATCGTTCAATTAAGGAAACGAGGATTCGAAATTTATAAACAGTATCGATTATTAATCGATCAAAGTTTGATTAATTATTCAGAACACCTGTAAAACATTGTTATTCATTAAAACCTAACATCTTCCTTTCATTAAATGAGACAGAAGTCTCAGAACAGGCTTAAAACTCAATAAGAAACAACCTATTACCCACTGAATCTGTGCAGCGACCCTTCGAATTGAGCTAAGCGCGACCCAACATAGTGACGGTTACAATAAAAATGTTTCAATTCCATAAGACGGTGTTCTGTAACCGTGAAACTCAATTAATTTTGATACGCAGGCGAGACATTCGTGGAACGCAGGGTTACGCCACCCCCGTGGCCGATCCGACCGCGGTTCGAACCGCGGCAGTGCAAAAGACCTAAACACCGCAAACCCAAACGCTCACTAATTTTCCGTTTAGTCGTAAAATAAATTCTCGACTTTGGGGTTGCCGCGCCCGATGGGACGGGTAGGGATGGGGTGGTACCGGGAGTTCGAACCGTGGAGAATGCTCTCGCCACGGCGTATTTCCAACCCCCGGGCGCGGGTGTAAGGATGAAGGTGCCGATGCCAGCATTTACCGTGCCCGGGCGAAATTTGGAAGCAGAAGTAATCGAATTTGTTGGCGTCGTTTAATGAGAGCCGCACAATAGTTGTGTCTGTATAATTGGTACACACCCCCGTCGCTACGAGACCAGAACCCACCCCCTCTCCAGCCTCTATCCATGGGCTTTCCCGCTACTCTAACTGTTCTACCGATGCAGTCGTCAGCGAACAGGGAAAGGGGGAAAGAGGATCCTACGACGTAACTATTTGGCTCGAGTACCTTCGCAGGAGACCGCATCCAGTGGTTCTCGATATTTCATGCTATTCGATTCTAATTGATGGCGAACGTTTGGACGTTGTATACATATACTTCGGAGACGTTCTATAAGTCATTGTACAACATTGTTATATTAGATAATCGTACATGAATTATACGCATAGATTTCCATAATAAAGTTCTCTAAATATAAACATACATATAATCAATAAAAATGTAAGTAAAAAATGTATTAAGAATGTTTTAAAATTTGTTAATCCGGTTCATAAGAAAAATTTCCTGCTAACGACAATACATTCTCAAACATTCAATACTTTAACAAGCATTCAGTAACAAGCATCCAGCAAACATCGACATGGTGATTCTTGTCCATTCAATGTCCGAGAACCCCTGTCTCAACTATTTACCAATATAGTGATTAAATGTTCCATGAAATCAAGTTCCACGTCATAACATTTTAAGAGTAGCCCCCTCCCCCCTCGGTCAGGGGGTGGCCCTCTTTTACTAGGACAGCGACGCATGTAGCTTGGATAACAGCAATCAGGCCGTGCGAGGTGCACATATGTATATGTATAGGTATACGAGATCGCACGGATGGGCACGCGTGTGTACCTTCCACAGAGTGAACCTTGCAGTTGTATAAGCGAGTGACAATACCGGATTCTCTCGAATAGGCTCAAATTCTACCGGTCTCTCTCTCTCTCTCTCTCTCTGTGTCGTGAACGACGCGCCTTCGCCTACTGTTTAATTACAACATACTTAGCTGCACAATTGTCCCTTTTACTCTTTCCACGTTGTTTCTGGCTGGCTGATCCGCGCCTCTGCCGTTTCTCTTTGACCGCGTCTCCTCCCGCTTCGGGCCAGTATAGTATATCTCGATACTAAAAATAACGATGCTGGCCCAGGGATCACGAGAGGTGCAGGACATTTCTGTTCACTTTTCCCGAGACGGTTCCGCTCCGAGAGAAGTGTAATGGTAATTAGTTTCTCTCGTATGCGTGCAAAACCCGACCATGTTAGTACACACAATGTGCAGGGTTGTACTATACTTTTTTTCGAATGGTATTGGAGATTTTCATTTCTTGTTTGCTAAAGTGACTTGTTTTATGTCGTTTCATTAAAATTTGTGTATGTGTACTTTTCAGAAAGATATGATTATGAAATTAATAAATCTGCTAACGTTAATTGTAAATAGGCACACATAACAATTTTAAGAATTGTTAAATATTAATTCTTTCAAAAACGCGAAACGTTTTCTTAATGTGGATCAGAACCAAGGATTAAATTTTTTTATCTCGTGTTTCTCACAGAAATTTTTAACCCTCGTTACTTCTTTTCTTCTTCGGCGAGAGAGAAAGAATGTCAGCGATCGCCGCAGTATCGTTTACCCCATTCAGTGGCTCTAAAAGTGACGGAGAGTCAAAACACATCGAGCAAGTTGTTTTGCACTCTCTCGCATCCCCGTTGCGTAGCGTGCGACAGCTGTATTTATACAAGACGCTTCCGGCGAGACTCCAGCGCGATAATTTCTTTTCCTTATTTCTGCCTATGCGCGAACAGCAAACGAAAACAACGATTTTGCGAGACACGTGTAAGCATGAAAAATTGATCAGGTTCCATAGCTTCAATTAGCAAATAGAGTGCATGATCTGAAACTGGGATATCTAAAATCGTTTATAAAAATTATAAATGAGTATCGTATCATAAATTCGGGGAACATTGCCTGGTATAAGTTATATTTATCCGAACGTTGCTAAAATCAAGATAAACTGATATAATATTGACGATACAATGCGATGTAATAATTCTCTCACAATTTGCAATTGTCTGTATGGAAAATATCATTTTGTTGTTTTGTTATGTTTACGTTTAAAATGATCATTTTTGTATTCAATTCTGTGGCGCGATTTAAACGAGAGGAAAATCGCAATCCAGGCGTCTCGTTTATGCGGCCGGAGAGTTTCATCATAATTCAACTCCGACCCAACTATAAACAATTATTGCCAGATTCGTGATAATTTACTGTTAATTTAACTATGCTTTTTCTGCCGGTAGTTCATGTTAAATATAAATGCCACAGGCGAGTAATAAAGCGGTATAAATGACAGCGCTGATTAAAACGTGTGCGTATACAATTTGAAATAAATTGAAGTCCATTTTAACGTCGCGCGCAATTAAACTGTTTCCATATAAGTATCTCCTTATACTTTGAAACAACGCAATTAGTATACGAATTACTAGTTCTTTTCTGATATGTTACTTTTCTATGTTATCTCTCACTACTTTGAATTAACGATTTCCTAAGCAAGTTGGTTATTATTTTCATACCATTCCCTCTCTTTCTTCAATTTCTTGTCAAGTTTAATATAGGTCAAGTTAAAACATATGTATTACAGTATTGTTTTATCACAGTTTTTAGAGGATTTAATAATTCTAGGAATAAAAGATAAAATTGAATTCTATGTAAATATTTTCAATATTTTTAACTGAATCTCACTCGTTTTCTTTCTACTTATACTTCAGGAATTGATTTCCAAGCCAGACAGCCATCGTGAGAGCCAAGCCATCTTGCAAGATGTCATGTTAAAAACTCACGTAATTCATATATTGTTAGTTTTCGTTCGTTATACGATGGAAAACTTTGTGGTTATTTTATAATGTAGATGTACATGCACATTATTCACTTGTACTTGTGATTTTAGCCATACTCCGTTCGTTTCTATGGCTTCATTAGTAAATCTTTCTGCAAAATCGGTCGATCGATATCGCTGCCCATGCATCATAGCGCTCGGACAGGCGTCGAGGATAGAAATGTCGTTAGATTATACCAAAGATGTTTATTGGACTCGCGCCAAGCCTACGAGATTCTCAGTCGTTTCTTGTGCGCATTGCAACGATGCGATGCCAACAGACAACGTGACAATGAGACAAGTGTGAAAGCCCGGCCGTTTTGCGTCCTCTATCATTCGGAATACCAAAAATTCACCGGCCGCATAATATGCGGGTTCAATCAAAACTTGATGTTTCTAACGCTTGTTTTTAAATCATTCAATTCTATTTTTTCTTAAATTCGGAAGATTTTCTTAAAAAAGATCCGGACGTTTATTCATGTCAAATGATAGCTCAGTGTTTTTCATTAATAGTTCAAAAACCATGCCTTACTTTGCATTTTGTCAAAGAAAATTGTTGCTCAGAAACACTTACAGAATCACCTCACTTCGATTCTAACAACTTTTTCTGGGACACCTTGTATGTGAATTAAAATGTATTATGCAAGATAGGTGATCTCATTTGCAGCTTTTTGGGTATCGGTTCTGTTTGAGAAAAGGAAATCTCGCTCTTCTTGATCAAGTGGGATGGAAAGGTTGGCAGAAGGAGACGGCAAGGTGAGAAGAAGGGGCAATCTTAAGAGGGCGGCGTGGCAACCACCGCGGCGGGCAAACAACGGGAGGTTTTCGTAGCTGGCTAACGACAGAGCTTCCTCATAGACTCTTAGGGAAGTTCGCAGACACATATAGAAATATTTTGTAATTGAAACAGACCCTGTGGAATTAAATATCGCAATGAAGATCAGCCTGGCTGAGATATTGCGTTTAGAAGTCGCGAATATGTCAAGTGTAGTACTTTTAGAAAGGCTAACGCGTCGTTTAATTGATTTAATAACGAGCATCATTTTCACTAATTTGGAAGTAGATTTTTAAGAAATTAAATGTGAAATTGATCCCTCTATAATGACTTTGCATAACCAAATTTAATATTTATCATCGATTTTCACTTGTTCAAGTAATCATTATACATATTTTTGTGTAAATTTTTTGTATAAT
>NW_017177343.1:293826-310448 GCF_001652005.2 Ceratina calcarata
TTCTTGTAGAGGACAACGAGATTTATAATTTATGTATAAAAGTTTTTCGCTAGCATTAATATTTAACGAGTTATTGACGAAAAACGAAAAAACAGTTTTTTGCAAATTACTCGTTAACTATTGACGCCAGCAAAAAATTGTTACATGAAAATTGTAGATCTCGTCATCCTGTACAAGAAAGGTCATATATAATTTTTCCGTATGTCGAACGGTTTGGGAGTTATTGGCCAAAAACGAAAATTTGGAAGAAACTGAAGGGGTACCCCTTGGAAAAATCTCGGAAAAATCGAAAATCTTTTTCTTGTTGTTTGTTATTAGCAATGTTCTTCCGACGTCTGATTTCTTTTTAAGAAATGCGTTTCTAAAGTTCATAAACTTTTGGGATTGACACTATAGCCAATACATCCTTAAACTTACCGCGAGACATAGTATATTTCAGCTATACTACAGAACGCGTAATACGTATTAACAACACCGATAGCGCGAAATTCCCGAAGCATCTCGTCATCCTTCTCCCGTTCGAGAGGAAGCTTTCGCGTTATTAATTGCGCCAAGAAGTGAACGAAACCGACGAACATTGTATCTCTCTACATCCGACGCGCGACGTCGCGTCGGTTAGTTGCGTTATTTATTCGCGGACAGTTCCCTATTTAATCATACAGCAGTTTTCGATAATCCTAGTTGGCTCCGATCCCCGGGACTCCAAAACAGCACGCGTTACAAGTTGCGGCCGATCGATTGTATAAAACTGGCGTTAGGAAGTGCAACGTGCCGATGATCGTACTTTAAAAGCATTCCAAAATTTCCATCCATTTATATTTCCCTTTCCATATCTTCTAAAGTTCTTCGATTATATTTTAAATAAGATAGTCCTGTTAATTCACATAAACTTCCTTATGGCACGACTACTTCTCAACTGATGAAATTGAATTTGAACGTTTAATTTACTCAATATTCCTATACTCGTTACTGTGCGAATTAGGCTCTCGGTGTGCACTAGGCCTAAGGGGAATGGCCGCGGCGTTATCGTTCGGTAGGCAGAGTTTGCTTGAATTCCGTGGGCTGACGGTCGATCGGCCCGAGCGGAATTAGAAGCGGAAAGCCGGTCGTTGAACGGCGAGGAAATCGAACGGGCGTAACGTTTGATAAGCGCGCAAATTGGCCGGGACAGATGACGGATTTCGATAGTTAGAAACGGCTGCTCGTTAAAACTAATGGCAGCAGCGGATTTAGAACTTGGCAGTGTTAATCATCAATTATATCGACCTTATTGCGGTCCGGGCCGGCGTGTGACGTGCGTGACAATCGTTGGAACGAAACGCGCGCCACGTATTTTCGCATCACGCTTTGAATCGATCGCGATTCGCTCGAAATAATTGCCGCGTCGTCTCGGTTTAATTAATCATTAACCCGCACAGCGGCCGAGAATCCTTCCTTCCGATTCAATTAGTTATTCGCTAATTTCGCAACGAATTTGTTACAATTGTCTGCATGCGTATATACATAATATGTACATTGCGATTATTCTCAGTTTATTTTAATACATTCTACCCTCATTTCAACTTACTTCGTTTCAAGTTATTAAATTTATAACAATATCACCCGTTGTGTAAGAATTTCGTGGTACATAGGTGTCATGAAGACATACATAGTAAGTATGTATAATATAGCAAATGTTATTTAAAGAAATATGTAAATCGATTGTTATTTGTTAGTGAGCGAGGCAAAAATCGTATCAGAAACACAGTAATTGATAGCGAGGGGCGGCGAGGGCATCGGAACTTGTGGAACTTCTGTTTCCCCGGTTGTCACCAGATTTTTCGTCGGTCTAATTATTGTCCCCGAGGCAACTACAACCCTCGATATGCCAGCCATAGTCGAACTACAGCAATCAACGGGATCTCAATTCCTTCCCCCCGTACCTTCCAGGAGAACCTCGAGGACTTAGCAAGTAGTTAGTCCTCCGACTTTGTCCGCGCCCAACCACCCAAAGAAACGAACTACGCATTTAGAAGCTCATTCAGCAAATACCGTGCTGCTTCGAATTCTTTTTAAAAAGAATCATTCCGACGTTATGATGTTACAAAATATGAGTAATATTTTTTAAAAACAGGCCCTGATTTATAAGTCCTTATTATACCTTTAATTGAAAATGCATTTACTGCTTTTCCAAGCCTTGCTTTCAATTTTCTTGCATCTACCATCCTTGGTTTTTCGATTTTTAGGCCGAGTTTGTTCGTCGAATTTTCACGTTCCTCGAGTGCCTATCCTTCAATCCAGTGCTCCATTTTCCAGCGTGGGAGGCCGATCCAAACTCGCGCGAAGCAATTTACTATGATAAAACGGTCAAAGATTGCGCGATAAATTTTTTGCGCGAGTTCCACGAAGTACGAAGTTGGCCAGCAAAATAAAAAAGGACAAGAAGTATATCTATGCACTTTCTGCTTCATCCCCGTTTCCGTGCCGGCAGCAGTCGATTCATATCGTGCGTCGCAATAGCGTGGAAAACACTTCTGGGAACCATCGTAGACCATCCACCGAGCGGTGCACTTAAACTCCAGGCGCGACCAGCGTGGCGAACCTGACGGATAACGACCGTCCAGAGATTAATCGGCGTTCACGGATTCTAAATTCTGCCACGCGGTTAAACTGCAACGATACGGGGTGCGACTTCAGTTTTCTTTTCGAGCCAGCTTTCTGTGCGTACTTCGATCTCGACCGCAATTCCTAACATCTTCGATTATGTCGTACAAACAGTTTGTGAGAGAAAATTATAAAATTGATAGAAACGTCCGCCATTCAAATATTGTTAGAATGCACATTTCTATACAAAGTAAAAAAGCCAGCCTTCTGTGCGTACTTCGATCTCGACCGCAATTCCTAACATCTTCGATTACGTCGTACAAACAGTTTGTGAGAGAAAATTATAAAATTGATAGAAACGTTCGCCATTCAAATATTGTTAGAATGCACATTTCTATACAAAGTATGACACATGGTACTAGTTGAAAAAATATAACTTTCATAATTTCAATATTTTATACACGACAACCAGTTTTTCTATTTTTGTGCAGAATAAATTTTTCTATAAATCCATAAAACCTGCATTCTGATCGCAATAATAAAAGTATTAATTCCATCATTTCTTATTGTACCATGTGTTCTTATCATATCGTAAATATTTCGGAATTGTCATGGAGAAAATTTCAATAAAAGTGGTGAATATCTAAAAATAAAGTTCCTTCAATTTATTCGAATTTGTATACGTTTCAGTTTATTTTATCTTTTGCCCAACGTGCATATAATATATGTATAATACATTTGCAGAATATTTCACATATTGTTCATCTCAATTATGGATGTACCATTGTCTGAATATTTTCGTTTCGTTGCGTGTATAGCCGCGTACGAAAATAGCCGAGCGTGTCCGATCGTAGCTAAAGTCTCGGCCGCGGTTTCTCGCGATAAACCGGTGAAATTATTTCGACGAAAGGGAGAAAGAAGAGCTCGCGGTGGACCGAATATAGAGCGTGGAATGGTACTGTCATTCTATCAATATCAACAAACAGCAAGTCGTCGTGGTCGTCGTTGGAGAACGCTTCTGGCATCTATACGGCCGCCGTCGGCGTCGGGGGGAGGCACTTAAAGTCGAGTAACTCGACCAGCGTGGAGAACTCGACGGATAACGAGCAGTCGGAGATTGATCGTATTGCGGTCGCGAATTCGAAATTCCGCCAGGGCTGTGCTTTATTCGCCGAAAATTTGGCTATATTAACTGGTATTTCAGGAGGAATCGGGCCGAGAAAACGGCATCGCACGCTACGTCAACATCCGACTAGCGCCCGCTAGAATTTGCGAGTGCGTACCGTCACGCTCTCGAAAGTAGAAATACTAAAGTATTTATTCGATTATATTTTCGTATGATAGACAGTAATGCCGTCTTACGTTATCTTTATTTCTTCAATTACCAGAATTCCAATATTCACAGGTCGCTCACTGCATGCATCTGTATCACGTATTAATTTATTAAAATAGATTATGATTGGCAAATGAAAAATTCAAATGCACATACGGCAAATATGTATTAATAAACTAAGAACTTTGATTTCATTTGTAAAAGAATATATTGTAGATGCATAATGAAAGAATTCTGTAATTTTGTATAATTCTTAATACATGTTTTAAGAATATTTTAAAGTTGACATAATTTCAATTTCGAGGATATAAAGAGTAAGTAAAATTAAGAATTGTAGGATTTGTAGACAGTGTAGACAGGTACAATGCCATCAAAATACCAAAACGATATATTAGAATATTAGAAATTATATGTATGTTAAAAATTTCCTGTCACTTAAAAAAAGGCGAATAATTTTATAAATCTCTGTAATTATCATCTTTTCTAAAAGTCTATCGCTTCAAATATTGGATACAGTTTTTTATGACATTTCATAAACTTTTTGGAGAGATCTAACGGCTCATACAATCTTAAATGTCATTACCATAAATATAAACTATCATAAAGGACTGAATTAACCAGCATTGGAAACGAACGTGGACTAAACAAACTCTATTTCGAATAAATCTATCGCACTGCGGATTCCGACTTGAACGAAACTGGAATTCCAAAAGAGAAAAGAATGAAGAATTGGGAATGAAAAACAAGACGGGAAGACGATCTCGGACGCGAGTTCCCACGAAGCATCAATCTTGCAGGAGCAAAGCGCGTCGTCGTCGTCGTCGTGTCTCGCGTCCGGTTTCGCGCGTGCAGAAACGAGACAAAGTAAAAAGCTCGTAATCCGATTTTCGCGACAGGTCGATCTCACGCGTGGTTTGCCCGAATGGCATGGCACCGCGCTGCGCCGGTACCCCGAGCCGGCGTAAATCAGAAGTTTATGGTCACAGGACAGAAGTCAAAGGAGGCTTTGCCCGTCTCTTCGACCGTCACACATTTTACCGAAATCGCCGTGATGCGCGGCATCACGAGATGTACGCCGTCCACGCGGTACGCGTCAGGCGTTCACCAAGAAATTACACGCGTTGAATCATCAGTTGTATGCTCGTATGAAATGGAATCAATAACAATCATCAAAAAATGGTAATTCGTCGATCTTTTAATAAAAGAGAACTTGTATACTTATCTAAAAAACGTTATATTCTTACATACGACGACTCAAAATTACGTATGTATATTACACGTTTAAATAAGAAAATATATTATGTACGCTTATGTACATGTTTCATTAAGTCATAGCGAATTAAAAAGTAACTTTTATATTCGTCAAGCAGTGTGAGATACGTACCATTGTCAGAATAAATTCAATTTTATTTTATGCGTCTCGCGCACGCAATAGGCATTAATAATTCATATTACACGCGTAACAACTTGGAAAGTAATAATAGTACGTACTGTTCACATTCATAGAGAGTATGTTCCTTCGTTATCTGAATTTATCACCTAAGTTTTCGAGACTCTCTATGTATGAAAGATGGTACTGTAATAATTCCACGAAACTATTTAATTTCCTATAAAAATGTATTAACTGTACGCCTTCAAAATTACAAACGATTCTATCTTCAATCAAAGTTTCTCTATTTAAGATGTATCGGTTTCCCGGACTCGTTGTCTGCACGAAACTGTTCTTTAAAATTTCCTTTGCATCGCCAAAATTAGAAAGCTCGTCGGGAGGGGTAGAGGGTTGGCAAGCGCGGGTCGTTCCTCGATGAGTCGCGCGCGAGAACCGAAGAAAGGGGAACGGCCGATCGTTCGGTGAATGATAAACCGATTTCGCCGGGCCGCGGCGACCGGGAGACTGCGGAGATACATTCACCGTTCGTTTAACGTCCTCATAAAAATTCTTTCGTTCGGCCACCATGGCGTGGAGCATCGGAAGCGAACGGATTTCGTGGCTCCTAAAGCCGAGGCGGCCACGTAAATATACCCGCGACCCTCAACGTGGCCCTAGGCCACAAATTAAACTATAAATACGCAGCGAACGAACTGAATGTATATACCAAGTTCAGGAAGCCGCGATCTGAACGATCGCTCGCCTTTTTTGCCGTTTAATCGCTGGATCGACTTGACAACACGGAAACCTAACTAAAATGTATGCGAGTTTAAAGTCTACGATCTATTTATGTTGATATGATAGAGTCTTCGTGTCATACTAGAATAAACATTAATCACGAATGTACGTCAAAATCGTTCTATCTGATTATCAAGAATTACTCGTAAATTCTTTAATATAGGAAAAATTGCTTTTTTGTTCTACGTCAATAGTGAGAGAGGATTCGAATACCATACTGGAAATTGTTTATGGTAACACCTTAATGATAAATATGTACTTTATAAACAATTTAATATTGTCACGTTAGACAGGTTTAATATTTTTGAAATTTTCCACGATACATGAACAAATATTTCATATTATGAATTATAGAGAAATATAATTGCTCACAATGACTAATATCAGAAATAATCAAGGAAGTATGGATTAAAGTTTCCTGAAATCAATAATGCGATGCGGAATCGGAGTAAATGTAGGAACAACTCAATCCGTGCGTTCACGGTTACTTAGGTTCTATTCAATTCCGCGATGTTAACTACCCTCGAATCACAATTTATCCTTGTTCTCTACCAGGAAGGAATTACGCGTTTCTCATCGGTGACTACGGTGACCATTAAAAACGGCGGTATCGTTTCATGAAACGCTCCTACCAATTACACTCTATCTGTTTGCAATTAATTACGGACGAAAGAAGTTGAAAATTGCACGCACGAATTAAATATCGTCTAGCAAAAAATGAATCAGCAATTGTAATGTTTATAATAAACTTATTTAGTAGTATAGTTACGTATAATCGTTACACTAATTGATCAAGAAAAGACCCTACGATTTCTTCTGCTTTCACTTACCACAACAAATTCATCTACTTTGTAATAATGGAAGGTCCATTTTCCTGAGTTCGATACATAAATTTACCATTGCTTTATTATAGTGTATACTAGTGTGTAGTTTGTCAGCAAAAAAGATGTATGTGTGAGGATTACACAATGTAACTTGTATAGTAAGCCTGCGTGCACCGCTTTTTCTGTTCCGCACTTCGTTCCGCGTCGAGTGATCCCGTTTCGTAGATCAGTGTATATCACGAATTTGTATCGTTGCAATGAGATTTGTTCAGAGACGAGCCAGCTAGAAACGACCGAGCGAACCTTGTCTGATCTTTCCTTGCTTGAAGACACGATTAATCGTTGCATCTAAAACTAGCTGGCTCATGCGCATCCTTACATATTTTCTTTACACGAGGTAAAGCTTTTTCTCGAATCGGTGGAAATAGCAAATTACCAGCTCCGTTTTGCCAGCTCTTATATCTGATTATTATAATTGAATATACAAATAAATAATATTTTCTCGCTGCGCGCGTTGAGTGCGTTCAATGATAAATGACCTTAGATTCACGTTTTTAAACATTATACGATTTCTCTTCCCGTATAAGATTTATAATACCTATAGTATCTATGTACACATAAATAATATAGATGTCCGATAGGAACTGTGCAAATAGTAATTGATTCGCGAAATCAAAAGCAAGGAGCTGAGTGAGTGAAGAAGCATAATTCACGTTACTTGCACCCGTTGCGCTTACTTTTCACCGCAAGTTTCATTTCGCGTTTCAGATCAATGCACCTGTCGACTCCCTCGCAAAGCGGCTGGCCCGTAGAGAACAGAGAGAACCGAAAGAGACACAAAGTGCGTTGCACTGGCTCCGATTCTGGAAATCGGCTTTCCGCGGGGCGAACGGCCGGAAATAGAAAGAAGCCAGCCCTCTTCTGAGATCGAAGTGCAGAGAAAAAAACCTGAGGTTCCAAACGTTCGTCCCGTTTATTTTTACAATCGGCAGTAGATTCAATCGTTCGGCGGTCGTTCTTAAAGCCTGACGAAGCCGACGAACGAGGGAAGGGAAGATGAACGAACGGAAAGCGAAGGAGAGCATGTGCGATACACGCGCGGCTCGCTGTACGCCAAGCCCGCAGCTTTTTTGTTCGTCTTCACCGCGAGATCTGTTTCTTCGTTCGTAGCTACTGCTGCTGTCCGCCGCCGCCGCCGCCGCCGCCGCCGCCGCCGCCGCCGCCGCCGCCGCCGCCGCCGCCGCCGCCGCCGCCGCCGCCGCCGCTGCTCTGAGCCTTTTACCGACGAAAGCCGAGCCGCGTTCTCTTTGAATGCTTGGCCGCGATCTTCGGCCGTGTTCCTCACTCTCTTGATATTTCTCTTTTTCTATCATCTGTAGACCGCCTCCGACGGTTTTCCGTCCGAGCGCGCACCCAGAAATGATTTTCAGAGCGGGCTCTCGACGCGCGCTGTTTACCAAGCGCCGCGCTGCCCTCACGGAGATCGGGCGCAATGAGGCTGATCTTACGACGACGCACGAGAACGTGTGGCTCCGCCATACCGGGAAAAGGGGTTATACGATTCTCCACGTGCAAACGAAGCGTAACCGATGACGTTCCGTAAAGAAACGAACTGTGTGTGCATCGTTCGTAGCGTTCGTCTCAAACTGAGTTCAAATGAAAGATTAAAAATTTCATATATAAATACAGACTGAGAATTCAATCCAATTGACGAGACCTGCAGTGTTAAGAATTACGCAGAAATAACATGACATTCGTGGAACACGTACGATACATTGTAGAAGTTGTAATCTTCGTAAGATGAACTTTTGAGACGCGATGTCCATCAAACGCGCATCATTTATTCACGTTGACTAACGATCAGCGCTGTATTATAGGTACCGAACGTGTTCAGTGTCCGCGAAACGGTCGGTTTATTCGCGAGACATTACGAGCAGTCGCGGTCGTGTTATAGAAAGAGTTAAGAGACGCAGCCAGTCAGGAATTGGTCGTGGCGGAATCGTCGAGATTTACACGCGTGCATGTTGTTGATAATTAATTGTAGCTAGAGCATCGTAGAACGATGCTTCGCGGCTCGTAACGTAACTGTTAATGGATATTATCCGTGATAGAACTATTCTAGTTTTCAGCCAAGTAATCCAGAAGTAAAGCGCGGATAGATCTAGCAGTTCCAAGTAACAGCGTAATAAGACAAGGTGGAATAGTCAAGTGGATTAATCGAAAGAGCCGCCTCTTTTAACCGATAGCAAAAAACAATATGGGTCTGAATTGATGAAACGCTTCTACGTAAATGCTAGATTAAACCGTTTTAAAATACTTGCAGAGTTTTTAGTTCCTAGTTCATTAATTAATCAAATTAGCAATTCTAGCATGGTCTTAGCTATTTTAATACCGGTCAACAACGTATGATTAAAATTGAGAGTATTAAATTAGCTAAGTACGTGTTTGGTGAAACGCTGGCTTGCGTGAATTGATCAAATTACAAGCAAAAAAAAAACAAAAATTGGTATGTATTTTAATTTTTCAGTCACGATGCGTCTGCGAAAATCGCTCTCAATCGATCGAAGGAAGCAGAAGCTCAGTTTTCACGTCACACCGATCCGCGCCGTCCAAACACATTCTCCCTTTCAGCGTTCCGAGCAGCTGTACTTACGTCGTTTTCCATCCTCCACTCCAAATTACCACTCAATTCCTGAGCAACGTTCGGCCGCAAAATTCAAACAAACACAATCGGCCGAGTACATCGTCGCTTTGACGCGTTACCACTGTACCCTTTGCAATAAAACGTTTACCGTATTACAACGTCAACCAACGAGAACCAGCGTCTCGAGAATCAGCGTCGAGCTGTTTGCTTTGGCCGCCGTCTCTATGTTTTCCCCGGATGTATGTAAAACCGACTGCGCTCGGCTTTCCAAGCGATTTCTCGCCAGCGATTGCTTTGATCGTTCGTTATCAGACTGGAAATCGACTGATCGCTGCAAGTACAAACAGTGTCGTCGTTTCCAGTGTTCGTTGATTCGTTAACGACTCCCTATGTATCTTCGCGCTTCTCTATGCTACTGATCTTCTTTTTATGGCCTTCTAAAATTTTGTAGAATTACTCATTAAATTTTCAGTATTGGTTCAACCAATTGATGTCGTGATTGATGGCAGTCGATCATGAAACGGATTTTATGTGCTTCCATGAAGAAAGTATCCACAGGTGTATTAAATGAAGGTATTAACACTAATTCGAATGTTAGAACGCTTAATAAATTAAGAAACTTGTTGAACAGCGATTGTTCCTTCTTATTATGTTAATTATGTAATTAGTCAGAGAAGCTGCAAACTAACAGCTGAGACTACATTTAATGAGGCAGGGAAGTTTCGTTTATATTAAGATGTTTAAAAAATTTAAACATGGAGAAATAGACGTAAATTATTAAAGCAGATTTCCTACGTCTCTGCTGATAGATCTTATTATTTTAGTAATTAAATGTTCTAAAAAATTCAGTTATTTTGAACTATAGGTACTATTTCTTTCATCTCATCAACGTGTTAGATAATTATTAGGCGAATTTTATATTTATGGGATATACATACATACATCATCATCCAAAAATTTAGAGCCATGCGTCATTTCACACCGGCTAATTAATATATAATTAGAACTTAGGGACGCCTAATTTAAGAAAAGGCGATCACTTTGCGATCTCCAGATCGTCCGCAAGATAAATGAAGGAGAAACCTTATTTCAGAGTAGTAATAAAACATTACTAACTCCAAGTAAATGAGCTTTAAATTTTTCATACTCGTACCAATTTGTTATAATTTTTTGGTATCATTCTTTTTTTGCATATTTCACAAAAGATAGAATTATTTTCAACAAATCAGTTCAACGATTAAATATTTGTTTAAACTCTCAATCGTTATTACGTGTTGATTTATTTGAAGTTTGCTGAGTACAAATTCCATTAATAACCGGCGATCGCTCGTTACATCAAGTTATTATCAGTAGCGAACATGTTGAATGGCAACTTGAGTCAAGAGAAGAAGTTGCAGACGTCGGTGAGCGGCAGGAAAAGAAGTAACTGCCCCATGGAGGGGCGAAGAAGCTGGGAGAGAGGCACTCGCTCTTAGGTAGCGCGGTCTCTGTTCGTCGTCACGCTGTTAGCACCGAGTTAATCGGGGCCGGAAATGAAGTGAGGGATAGAGGAATATTAATAACTGAATCTAATCAATTCCATGAAACGAAGCTGGCCACCCCGCGCGCGGCCCGAAACTGCAAACCCGTTTCCTCTCGTTCTCTCGCGTTCGACTAAACTCCTCTCGCTCCTTGTCCCCATCCCATCGCCGTACAGTTCGGTATTTCCTCCTACAAGCACGGCAGCGATCTAATCAAATGCATCGCATTAAGCTAATTTAGTGGCGCTGCTAGCGTGGCGAACCGGTCTTTGCTCTGTCTCTGGATACCTCTCTCTTTCGTCGCTTGCAACGAGCTGCTTCGCGGGTTAATGCGAATTGTGCCGGTGACAAATTTTCAATTGCTGATGCGCAGACTTCGTTTTAGAATTCTTTGATCGCACACGAAGCGATTCTTAACAGCCACGGTTAACTCAAACGCAGGAAATTATAAATTCAGTAACGCGAAATCCTATAAGTACTCGAACATACCGGAGAGAAATTTCTTTAATCTCAGACACAAGCCTGGACTTGCATCACAGACTTAAAATGGACCGGGATTATGGTCCGGACGGAAAAAGTTAAGATGATTCCGGGGCTCTCAAAAATGAAACTTATCACACGTATAATCAAAGGAAGAATTTTTCTCTATAAATCTGAGCCAGTAAAAATGAAATACATATACACATATGTTAATAGACATGAGCGTTAGTAAAAAGAACAAACAGCGGTACCTAAAATAATTCTATTGCACGTGACTAATTGCGTCCTTGAAGAAGTTAAAGAAGTTATTATTGAATGCTTTACATGGATATAACTAATTATACCAAATATTTCGTTGTATGTAGAATAAAGTATTGAATAATTTCTTTAACCACGGAAGTTGTTAGTTCGTATACTTCAGTAGAAAGGTCAACGGCCTACCGCTAACAATATAAACCGTTTTATTTCATTTTTCATCCATTCTTGCAAATGTTTGCTATCGACCCGGCAACGAAATAATGTCTCCGTGTTCCACGTTTCTCTACTACATTTTCAGTTTCGTTCCACGACTCGAGCGCAGAGATGCGGGCGAATGGTTCGATTCAATGTAACGGCCAGGCGTACGTTTATTTTCGTTCGCCGCCGAAAATTCAACTTTTTCCCTTTTCTTTTCGTTCTACCGCGGCACAATGACACGAGCCGTTTCTCTGCGCGCAGCAAGGAGTTATCGGCTCGCATCGGACGCGTAAACGAACGTAAATCCCGCGACAGGTCGTAGCTCGCGGCCCCTAATTTCGGGGATAAAGAGCCGGGGAAAAATTGCGGGGATCTATGCCGACGATGGACGCAAGTAATCGCCGCCACATTTCACCGCGGCTTTGCGCGGATATTTATGCGGTCAAGCAGTTATGCCACTTTACAACGATCGTTCGAAATAAGGCAACCGCGAGTTTTAAGACGCGACGCTGCACCGCGCTGAGGGGGCACTGAGTTATTGGTCGTGGCTGCATTTCAACGATCACTTTGTAGCCCTGCAAACGTTGCCGCGAATATGCCGCCACCTGCTTTACAAAAATATTAGGTCATGCTCGTAAGCCAGTGAAAGTCTAAGAGTGAAAACTCTATTGTTGAAAGATCAGATCGTTTACTGGCTCGAGATATTAATTAACAGGTACATTTATATGATCAACGTGTACATCCGTTTAAAAATACTTTTGCTCTATTGTGCTGAAAGTTTACATTGATTTCTTGATTTTCCAGATTGTACAATGTGTGCTTCCCCTTCCACCACTATTTTTTATACAGTAGCAGTAGCGGGGCATACAGTGAGGATTACTGTTGAAGATGATTTTTATAGGCGTTGATGTAGAATCGGACAGTACGTATTCGACAGTAGAGGGGAAAGCGTAGGAATCACATATGTATAGAAGAACGCTGATATGTCGTTGGTCAACAGCAATTGGCTGCCTATATATTTAAATAATAGCGAAACTTGAGAACTGTTACTACGACTTCATTACTTTCTAGTTCTCAATTTGACAAAAATATAATTGTTTTATTTAAATTTAGTTGAATATCGTTTATCATTATGATGATACTAAGTAAATGGAAAACTTGACGTCTTTCGTTGATTTCACAACTTTTAGAAGTTTCTTTTCACTGGACTATTTTTATTATATTATTGCTACTTAAAATTATGAACGAAAGCAATGTAAGAAGGATTTTATTAAAACAACACATCTCAAACTTGTCTAATTCTTTTACCTTTTCATAAAAAGAATACAATTCGAAGAAACTTTCATAAAGTAAATGTCACTAAGAATCGTCGGCACTTGAACGAAGTGGAGGCAGACACTACCGGATTCATAATAAATCTTCCAAGCGTATACTTTACGTTTAATGACATCAGAAGAGGTTTTCAATCATCCTTCAATCGTAAGCATGAAAATGATTGTATCTACACGGCTAGCCTTTGATTCTTATTGTAAGCTACTTGTGCAACTATATGATTGAAATGACAGTTACGAGCTGAGATTCAACCGGCGCTACTCTGCGCGAAACTCCAGACAAAGACGGAAAGAGAAGTAGAGATCTTTACCATCTACGCGTGCCGTTGAATCGTCTTCACAGATCAAAAGCCGATTCGTGGAAATTGGCAACGTGGAAATAAATTAATGCCTTCGTGAATCATCATGTCGATTCACCTGATATTTCCATCTCCCTCTGTACTCGGAACTGAACTTTTCGAACAACCTTCCATCATGTATATTCATCATTGATTCTACACCTTGCTGTTCGAAGTCAAATATACAAATACTCGATCTAAAATTCAATTGATAAATTATTATAAAATTTTTCAAATAAAATTATATTGTAACAGATGGGATGTCTACCAATTCCAGATTCTATTCATTAAGTATGAAAGCTTTATGAGTTTCCTCCAGATAAATATAATTTCATTTTAAGAAATGAACTCTGATAGACAGCTTGTAACAGAATGAACAGGATGGATCCTTCAATTATAATAATTAATAAACATACTGATAGTGCATAAAACATGAGAACTAAGACGGGGATTGTTTATAAAGTGTTAGTATCATGAAAATTGTTGATTACATTTGTACTGCAGATATCCTTTCAATTAAAGCTTAGAGATGGTCTACGTTGGTGGCCAGAATCGGCGATTTTTCCAACGGGTACGCTTAATATCGGTACACCGACCGGCCGTGTTCCTGTTGTAAATACATCGTCTATATTTACGTGACGTATATTTAGTGTATTCGTATGCGACACCAAAGACGAGGTGGGTGTGTCTGGAACAACTCACACGCTACCCGCGAGAGCGATCAGTCATTTTGAAGCTTTGGCCCGCGTCAAAATTGTCGCGGATTCCTTCCTCCTGTCTCGCGTCTGTCGCGCTTCGAACGAGCTTCATTAACGAGGGGAGGCAACCGGGACGGACACGCCGCCGAATTCTTTTCACTCCTCAAAGAAACCTTGGGGGCGTGTGAACTGCTAAATTGTTCAGAGAATTTTCCTCGAGTATCTCTACCTGAACAGATCGCCAAGTCTTTGCTTAAGTACAGTACACGCGTTAAGAATTAAGGAGAGAGAAACAGATATAAATATACACCAGTGAAAAATATATGTATTAGCATCTTATTTGAATCTTCGACACGTTCAAATCTGATTCAAGAAGATTTTTCAAACTCATGCAGTCGCGTCTCATGCTTCATCGAACCGTGAACAACGAAAGAGCGGTGGACGCGTCTCGGACCGAATCTGATAGCGTTCGCAAGTCTATATTAAGACGATGGCACGCCATGAAAATAAGTCGGGTTAACGTCGCGAAGTTGGCAGGAGCCGCGGCGAGGGGACCGCGTTTAAACGAGGCCGGTGTTTCTAACACAAAGACGGGTTCGCTTTGGCATTAGTCAAAATCTTCGGTATGCGAGCGCGACGCGGCGCGACGCGTCGCGTCGGCGAAACAGAGCCGCGTGGTCACGGTGCCGACTTCTCAACTCGGTTTATTTCCGAGTCAATTAGGCTCGTTTGTTTGGAAGGACGCGGTCCACCCGAGCAATTACGACTCCGTTAACGCCGCATTTCCTGTGGACAGGTGGCCGATCGGAACGGCAGCCCGGAACGCGACGTTGGCATCGCAAATATCTCGAGACTTCCGGCCCTCTGTGACACACTAAATAGGTACTCCTCGCAACGCAGTTGTCGATCGAAATGCACGTGTTTAACATAAAGTAGCGCGTGATTCTTGGTATCGGTTACACATTTATTGTCTCAGCGAATTGTATTATAGGGACACTTCTCTCCATATGTATACTCTACTACGTTACGTAAGAATTCAAAAGTATGCCAACGATCCATCAAAACTTTGGCAACAGATAATAATTGTCTCTAATGATATTCAGAGCTACAAATTAAACGTACCTAAATATTAAAGATCCGTTGTATATGAAACAAGATATAAATTACTGCTGACGTTTAAAATCACTTAAACGCATTTAGTTTTCTATTTCGATTCTAAGTGCCTTCGAAACAGCTGTAATGCTCTCGTTACAGTGCTCATATTATTTATCGCTTCATTTAAATTGTATAAAAATTTGTTTATTTCGAGTTACGCGAATTGCCAATATGCTCGAATATTCAGGCGCACTCATCTGATGAATCAACCATGCAATACGGTAGGAGATTCTTATCTTAACAAAGATGCCCGTGTGTCACATTGTGGCAAACGTACAAGTTCTCCAACCGAGATTCAAGCGCGTTACAAAATCGTGTGTCGCGTCCAAGTTTCTCCACGTGAACGTTTCACTTTCTCGGACGAGGCGGAACGTCTCTACGGGGTGCGGTTCTCCGGAGTCCGAATATCTCTGACCAATTAACCCCGCGAGCACAAAGAGGGACAGGAAAAGAAAAACGAGGCCGACCTTGACGCGTACAAATGCGCCGATGAATAACCGAGTCATTTTATTTAGAGAACCGATCCGTCTTTTCGCGGGCAGGAACGAATCGGGAGACGGAAACCGGGGAAAAGGAAGCCGAGGAACGGGCACCGGGTGCTGCTCAGAATAGCAGCCTAGTCAGCGTTAGTTTTTCGCTACCGTGTATGCATGTATGTAGTTACCGCTCCTTCGCGGTCGGTCGATGTCGGAATATGCGACCAATTAATTCCCGCCCTTTGATTTCGTGCCGGGGATCGCTATGTAAGTCCGTATTTTCGCATTCTTTTAGGGTGTACATGCGACCGACGAATTTGTCACAACAAAGGCCATCTCACGTATCTGCAAGTTTGCGAGATTAGGCCAACTTACATAGTAGCTTTAAGGTAGCACTAGCATATAAATAGGAAACTCAATGCGTACAACTTACATTCAGAAAGCACAAATAGATGGTATCTCCTTACTTGTTTATGATTCTCTAATCCATGAGAAGTATTCTACTTCCAAACGACCTAGTAGAACCATAATCTGTAATGCTGCATTAATTGAATTTAAGGATGTATAGGCTATATACTTAAACAATGCTAACATGTTGAATTTGTTATTATATGTAG
>NW_017177343.1:312115-334870 GCF_001652005.2 Ceratina calcarata
AATTATAGGAAATGCGTTTATCTAAGGTACATAAACTTTTGGGATTGACTGTATAGCCAATACATCCTTAAACTGTTTTGGAAACAAGCAAATATAGCTTTGGCTTATAATACAATAAGAATCAATACTAAATTGCAAAATGCAGCCAGAATATATAGATACTTCAAAAATATTGATATGACTAATTATTAAATTCATTTGATTGATTAAATCAATAATTTACGGATTAATTCAGATGACTATCTTTATTTTTTCAATTGCTCATTGCAATATGCAAGACTGAGAAGATTACAGTTTTTAAAAAAATTTGATGTAGAAACCTGCGGATTGCGATATCCAGATAATGTGCAATACGCGAAAGAAGCAGCTGTAGAAGCTGGGATTAATTCGACTGCGAAGCACGCTCGACAAAGAAGAAAAGAAGCGTATTCCGTTCACGGTGGGCGCATCACTGCACCGTAGCGCGGCGGTAACGTTGCACTTTTGGCAACTATTCAGCTCCGCTATTTTTTCCGCGTGCAGGAATTCGCGGGTCTCCAGCGCACCGCGCCGCGCAGTGACGTCCTCGATTCGTCGAAGAGATTCATGGTCGCTGATCTCTCAGCGGCGATCTTCGAGACGAAGGTGACGGCTCGGCCGCGTTTCCGAGAGTTACAGAGACAACCGGGCTGATTTAAGACGCGCTTAACCGGGGAATAATGCAAGCCCCCGCCGCGCCTCTCCCGCCCGGCCTGTTTATATTTATCGTTCCAATGAAGCGAAATTATGATCTTTTTTCGGGACCCGTATTTTGTCTCGTGAACGCGGGACCAAACGGCGCTGCTAATTGATCATTGCCTCTTAGGATAAAAGTTCTGACGATCAACCATTTCTCGGCTTTCTCGGAACGGTTTTCGTGGTACACATTTCGCCGATAAATGTGAATCACCTCAGTTCACGATTCAAATGAGTTTTCGGAACAGGTAAATTCACATCCAATTTCTGCTTATTGCCTAATAGTAAGAAACTTCATTTTTTAGTTTTATTTTATTGTAAAAGTAAAATTGGATTCCGTATCTAGTAAGTACATACTCACCTAACGCTTTAGATATTCATTACACATTGTAACACATGTCGCAGTCATAACTTACGCAGAAATGTTACCGTTGGTTCATAACGTTGTTATGAATAAAATGTTAACTGTTAATTAAATGGCAAACGGGTTCTTTATGTTACATCGTACGGTAGCTAATATACAACCACTATATGATATTTCATAGGCATAACGCAGTTGAATGCACAATTGCAACGCAACGAGTGTATTCGAAGCTTGAAGCTATTTCGAGGGAAAATTATCGCTCGAAACGTTGGAATTGAAGCTAGCCTGTCGACGTCGAAATAGCTAATAAAAATGGCAGACGAATGATAGAAAAAAAGAGAGCCGACAATACCAGTGGCCACCAATTTAAAATAAACTTGCTTCGTTTTAAAAATGGAGATCAATAGTTGAGGGAATGACGGCAGCAGCTAGAATCGAGATTGTACCGTCGATTTCGGAATAGACGCGTGTTTTCACGAGCCTGAAATCGTCACTTTCGAATTTAGCACTAGTAGATCCACACCGTCAACACTCGGCCGGTTTCACGTGCTCGTAAACGTCCGCATAGATCAAACCCCCATAGGATAGCACGAAGTGTGTTAACTAATTTCCTTGAACAACTTGTGCTCGTAAAACTCGTCTGCAACTATGAACTGGCACACAGAGTACATGAAAAAAATACATATCTGAAGTATTATTATCATGATACAGTCTGGGTTTACGATTATACAAGAGAACAGTTACGTACTGTTTCATATCAATGTTCCATCATATTCCTAATAAATTCCGGTTATAGGTACTTACACAGTATTTCCTACCTCACGTTCATCAAATTCCTATATTCCGCAGTCATTTCAAGTTTCCTGATATCCGTCAATTTCTCATCATTGCCGATTTCCCGATTTCCCATTTGAACGAGGCCTATCCGTGAAATTGGCATCACCACGACTACGAGCAGTTGGAAAGCACGAACTAATACCTCTCTCCCCCGTTCGGCACCCCAAATAAACTCACCCCTCTCTAAGTTTGCTAATAGCCGGAGCGTCGCGGGCGCGACACCTAAAAATATTCAGTGCACGCGATCGCCTTCCTCCTCGGCGATCGTAGTCGTCTTCGTTGTTCGTTGACGCCAGCGTTGACGATAAATAAGCAGCGTCCCCGTTACGAGTCCGCGGGTGCAGTTAAGATATGACGACACACTTAGTGTCGCGAATAAAGCAGCGCGGTCCACACATTGCATTTTCCATCGTTGCATCGCGTCGCGTTGCCTTGTCTCGATCTCGAAGGCACCAGGGGCGGTTCTGTCGGCTCCGAACGCCCACGAACCGCCCCGGACAGGTTTCAATCGTTTATCGATCAGGGGGTGGGTTTCCGTGAGAGATAAAATGTCGATGTTATTGGCTGCCAAATCAGTCTGCTTGCACAGAGTTAACTAATACTCGCTTACGTATAATCGAGTGTGCTAGCGAAAGTATTTTTATAATTCATTTTGCTCTGGCTTCGATTGCTACATTTTTATATCTTTAAAATTTATCTATGAAGATATTTTTATTTACTCGATGTAGTTCAAATAGAAAGATCTGTGAAATATACAAACTCGTTGAACATTTTTAAACCTTCAGGTTAACAATTATTATATTCAATGTTATCAGTCATAAATCAATAAGAATTATGTGGTTTCATGACGTACGTCTGTGTACGAATGAGAATTTTGTTCTAATAAAGTAATTCGAATTAATTTCGATTAAACGTTGTCTCAAAGTTTCGTTATGCTTTTTTTTGTGTGAAATGTGTGTCCTGAATTCGGTTCTATAAACGAAACGCGATCCGGTTCCGAGAGCTTTGACGCGGCGAGAAACGTTGTTACTGTGTGGAATTGCTATGCACTTAATTCGGTAACCGCCACGTCGACGGTTAATCGGCCGGAAAATAAATTACCGATTGCCTTGGCAATAATCCCGACTGATTTTCAGGAAAACGCGGCGGGTTAATGTGAAAATCGTCGGTTTTTTGTTGCCCCGCGCGCGGCACCACCGTGTTTAACGTCGCGTGACAATGATGCGACGAAAGTGATAACCATAATTCTGTCAAACGCTCGCTCGTCGACGGTTCTATCTGGAAAAACGATAATTGCAGAATCAAATTTGCCCCGCAGGCCTTCGTCAGAAATAGACACTGGCCGCGGAACTTAGCCGCCGGAGATGGGCGACAAAAGGAAATGAAAATAACGTTTTTCCCGAGATGTTCGACCACTTGTACTTGACAAATGACTTCGTCGAACGCGTAGATTGAGATTTCTTTACGAGAACTGTTGGTAAAAACCTGACGTGGAACGCTAGGTGTCAAAAGATCTGACGCCTAAAAGGAAAGCCAAGAAACCGAAATAATCTGGATGTTGATGTCAGAGTGTACAAACTGTGAAAAACGGTTGTGCATATCTATCTCCCGTACGTATTAAGTTTGATTGATCGTAATGAATATTTCATTCGCCTCTATTCAAATGAATAATTACAGACTTTAAGACTTATGCAAGATTCATATCCTACATAATTAGTTACTTGAGCAGAGTTTGAAAGCATCCGCTGCAATCTGCGCTAATTATTATTGAGTAATATTTAGTTTAACATTCTTGCCCTGTTTAGTATGCATGTACTTTATCAATATATTAAAAAATACAAATAGTGTAAACTTGTAACAAGTATAATACATGATACGTAAGACTCCTAGATTTTTGATTAATAATTATAGATAATTCTACGTATTTTATATTGTGTTTAATTTAAAGATATACTTTTTTGTTAGAATATAGAGAACGTTGTTAACAGCATCTTTATGGACAATGCAGGTACATTTTCCTGAATACAAGATGTAAGTCGATCCTCTTTAAGAATTTCTAGCAATCAACGAAATTTAACGATTGTAAATAATATAAGTAAAATAAAATGTCGTTTGAAGAAGAACAAGGTGCAATCGACACGTCGATTATTCACTATGAGTCCCTTAACCCCCGGCAAAATGTATTTATAGCTGATGCTACCAGCGCGTGGGGGTGGCGAACTTAATGCATCCTCTTGTTGCATCGGCGTTTCGGCTATAATGGATACGAGCATTTTTTCTCTTTGTGCCAGATACATATAATCCGCGGCCTCTGTCGAAGTTCTGCGGTAATGCCTTCGCGCCTTTGTCTCTTGTGTTACAGAGAATTTTGGCACGACAAAGGCTAGCGGTATCTCCATTTTGGTTCCGTAGCGTAGCTCTGAGTGAAGCCTCGCTTTCGTCGATCGGCCATTTCCCTTTTGCTCACTTCCTCTCCGCGATACAGGAGGATGCGTGTTTTTGACGCCGATCTCTACGTCGAACCTGTATTATGCTAAAAGCTTCCCTGCATGTCCAATATCTTTAGCTTACTATTTGCCCACACATACCTATACGTCAAATAGATGTAAGTGAATTTTTCTCCATTAATTTCGTGTGACATTTTGTGGATCTTTCGTCTAAAAGTTATTAGTGACGAAATAAGAAATTCGTTTGGAACATTCTCGTCTAAATGATTTTTGTCTTTCATAGAAAGGCTCGCTCTCGCAGATAAAAATTGGGACAATTTCGCGGTAGCTACAGTTTTGTCACGGTCTGCTCGTCCCCGTATTTGCACAGTTCTTCTACCACGACAATGCGAGCGTAACGCCGAACTACTTCCACCTACTGTCGGATATGTTTGCCGCGCTCTCTGAAGCAGTTTGCTAAAACAACAAACCGAAGAGGAGTAGCCGGCGCAGGACTTAGCTGACTTAAAGCGCGACGCAGATGTTACTCCCATCAATTTGGTACGGGCAAACATTAAAATCCCCCGTGTAACTGATGCACTATGCGCGTTTTCGAACTTAATTCCGGAAGCAATGCAACATCGCACGGCGATTCCTACCGTATGGAACGGCCGTCGAGTACGCCCTAACGTTTAAAACGTACGAGCGACCTTGAAAGACGCTGAAATGGCTAATTCACATTGTCGAAGAATTTCAAGGATTTATAGACGAAATTAGGGATCGTAGAATCTACTCTCACAGCACGGTTCTATTTCACCGTTATGTATTGAGCAGTATAACAATAACTGTCTAACGAAACTCACGACTGGATGCAAACAATGTTAATTCATTTCGCATGACAAACTTCATTTGCGAATTTATTGTTCTTGTAACACAAGGAAATCATTCTGTAACTGTTCGTTTGAAACTCGGAGGCTTAAGAATGTACCAAGTGCATTGTTATACACTTTCATGAAGACAAGCTTTAATGGACGATCGAAATGTTAATTCTGACGCATATCACCAATGGATTTCTTAACAGTGATCTGTTGAAGCTAGTTGCCAATACTCGTACGATCAGAATTCTCGTATTCGCTAAGCAGTTGAATCCCGTGAATCATGTACAGACGCCTATAGGGGGTCGTGCATTCCAGGAATAGGCTGTCACGAGCGGTGCCAATGCAGCCACTAACCTATAACTTATTTCACGTATCGTTTGACGTGATGCATTCGATCCAATAATATCCGGCTGGGGTTGGGAACGTCGCGACGTCAGCGGAGCGCACCGCAGCAAATTCATAACGCCGCATCGCGCTGGATTTTCCGCGAACTACGGCCCCTGCGACGACGTGGATATTAATTGATCCCTAACCGTTCCCATCATCTGAGGAACAACTTCCTCGATGGTAGTGGCCTAGACGGTAGGCGGAGGGAACGAAACGGGTATTTGCCGTTCCGCGAAAATTCTCTGTCCCGCGCTAAACGGACGATCGGTTCCCGCGGGCATAGTCCCGCATGGCAGCGCGTGACATATTCAAATTGGCCTTGACGTACCGTTTCTCTCATTCGAAGAAGAATACATCATGATCGGTTTCTGTGGCAATAAGATATATGCTGTATTGTTTGTATCGATGGAACAGAGTATTGAATAAATCATTGATTACGTGTTAATGACAGAGTTCTTTTCCTTGATTTATTGACGTTTTCTGAATAAATTATTACACAGATAATTCATATTCATTATACGTCAGTTAATAAACAAGTAATAGAGTCTGATTCGAATAATTAGCAGATAAACGGAGTAAAAACTGAAAGAAAAAGATCGTTCTCTGTATCACTGGTGCCACTTTTCTTTCTTCATCCTCTTACTACGAAATGAGGAAAAAACAAACGGCTAAAAATACTACCTGTAAGCTCGACAATTTATATCACATCACTGACTGTCAAGAATAAATAGCCAGAGGCGATAACGCGTCCAATAAAAAGTCGAAAAATCGCTTATTTACTCGGGCAAATAAACAATTTCCTTATTCCCTCTCCTGTCGCCCGCAATCGGTGTCAGCCGAACGGGAGTCGTCAAACGAATTTAGCTCGCGGAATAATTGAACCGGCCGGTTGCAGGACCGGAGAGAGAAAATTCAATTTCACGTCCGATGAAGCTCGGACAAATCGTCTTGTTTGCATCATCGTTTGCGCGATGCGACGAACGGCGTCGACGACGCGCGTTTGGCTCCGGGATCTACTAGATTTCCGATCGACAGCATCGCGTCGCGACACGGGCCAGCCACCATTCGTTTGCCATCGCGGGGAAATCTCGAGACACGGGCCGCTATTTTCGACGAACGACGACGACAGTTCACGGTCTGTTCCTCGGTCACGGTGGGCGTAGCATCGACTTAGTGATAAATTGGACCGGATCACACACCTATCTTCGCACGTTCGCACTTTCCGGGTGCCGGTCGCCAAACGATCTCACCTCTTTGGAAGGGTAGCCTCGGGCTAAAGATACATGCCGCCGGACCATCGAAAATGCTGGATTATCGGTTGCCAATGACCCCCCTCGTACAATGATATTCTTTACTGGCACCAACAGCCTCGTGGACTCGTACCAAGAAATGTTTCTACGAATTTTCTTGTTAAGATGCATGCATATAAAACTGTGAATATTATACATAGTACAACACTACAGAATTTTAAATTGATATTAACTAAGATGTATCAAGACTAATTGAAAAAATGAAGAGGTAAATATATTAAATATCTGATCGTATTTTATGGGATGACAATGGAAGTGTTCATTAGTGTAATTAGTTTTTCATTTCACATCTAAGTAAAAGTTATGTGGTCCAGTATTTTTGTAGGTGAACGTAGACAGATGAATGAGAGCACGGCTCGTGAATTCCTCGGGATTTTTATCCAAAAATAACCAGCGAGTCCACGCGTATCTCTCGCATTTTGTCACGTTTCGAATGTGAAAGTGTTGTCTTCGATTTCCACTCTATTTCCTGCCTTTTCCACGAAGAGTCTCGTCGTCCCTGCTTTGTATACCCTCGGACGGACGGTCGACCGTCGAAAATAAACGTCGACCATTTATATCGGGAACATACATTATTCGATTCTTTACGAGACCCGTGTTTCCTCGAATGACTAATTGGAACAACAACAATGGATATATTTTACAGTGGAACCGTGGAGGTGGTCGCGGTGGCTTGGAGCGAGCGGTTTGAAATACATTTATTGCTGCAGCCCGAGACACAATCGAATCCTGTCGGACAAGAAGACCCCACCACTCTTCCTTATCTTTCGTCGTAAATTAATCTGCCACGTTTCACCCTCCGTGAGCGAGTTTTCGTCCTGACCTCTCCCTCTGTTTTGCTCGCTAATATCCCTAAAACCTCCCCGACCGCGGGGGTCTTCTTAGAACGAGACTCTTAAAAATTGTTTTTCTTTCTCCTCGGATAATCTTTTGTACGACACACTATGCTTATTTTTCTTTGCACCCGTCGACATGAATATTCGTCCCCGCGGTTTACCCAAAGTATTCTTTAGCGTAACACAACGGAACATTTTAAATGAATGATGCTGCCAAATTTGATTAGTTGGAAATATAAGATTGTAATCAATAAAATAAAATAAAGAAACATTATGTTGGATCGTCTTCAGGAACATGAAAGTACACTAACAATAAATGTTGAGAAAAATACTCAAAATGTTTAAATGAACTTCGACAATTTATATTACTCATATTCCAATCACCTACAGAATTTCTGAAGGAGTTTCACTTTCAAGCAAATATACTTGTAGCTAGACAATTATTATTTCTAGCCTGGTACCTTTCGGATTTCGAGGGGGCAATAAAGTGTGCAATTAATAGATTCATTTACGTGTCCACATCAAACGAGATATTCATCCGGTCACACGTTCAAGTGTAAAGGACTTCTTTGACGATTTCCATTCCGCGAATGGCGTTCTGCTTACGGGGGACATAACGAACCGTGTCCTGGCAGTCGCGGCGCAGGAACAAATGCGGCGTGTTAACATAAATCTCGAAATCCATTTGAAACCGGGACGTCTATTATCGCTCTCAGACAACCAAGGATCGTCTTTCTGTAGAAAACGTTGGCTAATTAAACAAATGCTCAGCCCAGATCGGTGCCGTAACTTCAGACGTTGGTTTGAAGTTTTTCTATTAAAAATCAACTCCTCTTATTTCAAAAGCAATTACACTTCCTTGTATTTCTTTACATGATGGTGTACCAAATACTTAAAAGTTTATACATAAAAAAAAATATATGAATCTATAAATATTTTCAAATCTTCTTATGAATTAATCGTAAATTCGGTGAAAGTTTTAATGGGTGGTAGTAATCGACTGTACGGCACACACAGTCGCGTTCATTAAATTGGCATCGTCGTAGCTGAAAGTATCTTCCATTTAAGAACCAGCCGCGACTTTGGTAGACAATCGACATTACGAATTCGTCCGCGACAAAGGCGAGGATCGCAATCAATAGATCTTGTCGGTGGAGGCCGTCTCTCTCTAATGCCGTACATAATTTAGGCATTAAAATACGAGAAGCGCGTAGCGTTGATGCTATTAGCGCGGGGTGCACGAGAGGGAGGATGACGTCAACCGATGCAATTATATTTTATGCCCTCTGCCATCCCCTGCCGACGTCTCCTCTCTATTTCAACCAACCTGCCTCTATCTTCGAAAGACCCCGATGCTCTCTTCTCTTCTTTCCTCTTCGACTGTCTATGTCTTATCCTTTCCTACCGCCGCGTAGCGCCTCGCCACTTATTCACTCTTTCACTCCCTCCCCCCTCCTCCCTCCCTCCTCTGCTCCTCGCTCTCTTCTCACTAGACGGGCGACTATAGATTTATAACTACTTAAACTTTCGCGATTTATTTCCCGCTTATCGTTCGTCTGGATATGTTTACCGAAGTTTACTTATCACTTAGCGAATGCAAATGAGGGGACAGAGGGTGAGGACGGAGCAGGTCTGCTTCAAATTAAGCCAGCGTCGATTTGACGCGATATGTGGATTGAGTTGGATCATTGCCATTATACCGTTCGCAATTAATTCCCTAAATATGATACGGACGTTTCTGTTCCCGAGTCTCAATTTATCATGAAGAAAAATCACGATGAAGCAGCGAATTATATTACTTCGTAGTTGACAATTGTATTAAACCTAACGTGCGAGCAATGAAGGTAGCATGAGTAAAATCAAGTGTGAGACCGCAAAATGTGTCTGAATTTGTTTCAACTAATTCGTACAAAGTGAATAATGGTATGAGGCACGTTGATTGCATAATTAAGGTGTATCATAGACGTGCAATGAAGGGTGCGAAAAATTCATTAAGCAAATGCTTTAAACTGTTTCAATGCGACAAAGTAATTTATTAGCCGTGTAGACTATGTTGCTATTTTCGCGATGTTCCTTCGTGTTGGTTTCGCATTTAAGCAGCCACCGTGTGCAAAACTGACTTGGTCGTGCCAAGTTGATGGAAGTGTTACTTAGAATGTTGCAGTAGGCTCTCGGGATATTATTCTCATCATTAATAATTACATATTTTCATACTACCTGAAACCGTAATTCCTATAATTTCATGATTTCCCTCGATAGAACCAATCGTGTCTAAATGTCTGTTAATGGAATACGTTCGAATGAAGTACCTGCACAGCCAAATTTTTTATACGAAGTATCTTACTTCAGAAAGTTGACCCTTTTTAATCCGTCGATTTTATTATTAAAATGAAACTGTGGACAGTTTACAGAAATATAGAAAGTGATTAAAATGCTTTTGACATGCGCTTTTTTTGCGACTACAAGGTTTAGTGGTTTAGATCATAATTTTTAAGCAAATCGAACGTCTTTATTTGGTGAAGCTACTATAAATAGAAAGAGGTCAGACGGTGCTACTTCGAGACTAATTACAGATGTCATTGAACTGGCTGGGAATTAGTTTTCGCACTACGGACAGAAACTCTGATGATATTCTTTCTACGCTATATTTGCAAATTCTTCGATCTTTCTTCTTGTCAATATTAAAAACGGATGTTAATTAAATATGTACATGGAGAACAAAGAAATTTAAATATAAAATCTCTAGAGCCGAGAAAATTATTACCTCTGATCAGTCTTGAATTTAGAACATATACGTATAGAAGTTGAATCATAATAATTATATTGTCATTGCATATTCAGTTTATGCAAAAGCATGTTCTCGAACAGAATTTGAACTATGTGCATATTGTCTGACAGAGATAGATTGATATCAAAATTTATCAACACAAGTACAGACATTTAAACATTTTATTTATCGTATGTGATTAGCAATAAATACACAAACAAATTTTTGATCATTATTAATATCCAATTACTGCGTGCAGTGAAAATTTCAACGAGCGACAGTTTAAATGACGACAATTCGGATAGGCGGTTAGAGATACGAGGGAGAAGGAAATGAAGCGGGTGGGTAAAATGTACTTTCGGTTCGCGATGTGTATTCGAATGCACGAGCTCACCTTTCGCGGAACTGAAGGGATGCCGGCGAGGATAGGAAAAGGCGGACGAGTAATAGCTACGGAATATTGCAATAATATGCAAAGTATATGAGGGATATATTAATTTCGCGAAAACGGTGGAAACGTAGAGACGAGCTGCTGCCTCGGCAGCAGCATCGGAGCCCCGGTTTCTGCGGGCTTCCGTGCCCAAAAGAGGCGGCATATCGGAGTCCGGGGGTGGAAGGTGGTCGAGACGAGAAACCGGAGGCTTCACAGACAAATAAATACACGATATTTCACCGGATGGGAAATGAGAGTTTGCTTCGTGGCTTGCTTACCGGCTAGACTCCGCGAAACTGAATTTTAATTCTGAGGAACATGTATCTACATGCCTCGATTACCTACTTCGCCATATAATGTATGACAGATACGCTTTATTACATACGCAGTGCCGGTTTCGTACCACTGTAATTCGACCAACCAAACGAGACGTTAAATTAAGTCGACCGTGAACAGTGCGTTTATTAAAAACGCGAATTTTCAATATTTTACAGTTCCAAAGTGAACGTTCGATCAATCGAATAAATTACTTACATGACTATTAAACCATTAAGTAATAAATAATCTATTTTACATTTTAAGTACACACACAATACTAATTTAGTTGACATATTGTGTAAAAGTGATGTACATATATTTTTAAACAGCTGCATGGGTAATGCGAGTCTTGAAATTCTTCGAATAAAAAAGAGCTGTACCGCAAACAAAAGTTTTAAGTTTTCCAAACATGAAGAAAGGGAAAAAAGAGGGAAACGTGAAACTCGGAAAGGCTCGTTTAGTATCCACTGTTCGAAAGGCCAAAGGCATCGGAAGGGTGGGTGGGTGTTTAGAGTCGGTGAGGCGCGGGACCGAGAGCCGGTCATAAGTTCAAGCCAAGAATTCGCACGGGAATGAGGAATTGAAGTAAGTTGCGGCTTTGCCGACTCCAGCACTCGTCGTCGTCGTCGTCGAAGTCGACGGTGGTAGTAGTACCGGTCGGTTCTGCCGGATAAAAAGTTGAGAAAAGCAAGAGTTGAGATCAATACCTCCGACCGACCGCCCCATCACGACCCCCTAGCTTCTCCGTAGAAGTCCCCAGACTTGTAAGTCCTCACAGAGACTCTTCGAGCACTCCTCTCTTTCTTACTTCCTCCCCTTTTTCCCGTTTTCTTTCGTCAGGTAGCACGGAGAAACGTGGAAATTCCCTCTCCTCACCCCGTAGTCCGCAAAACCTTGTCCCGAATCTTCGCAAGCAGTTCCTCTACCGTCTCTTGGGCCGAGTTTATTCTCAACCGTGCAGACTGACATCGCAGCGTCATTATTGACGACACTTCGAGTACAAAGGTGTTCGTTAGCCAACTTTTTCGTTTACGCGTGCTCCTTATAGCAATAATGATAACGATATTTCCATGTTTCGGGACACGTATTTACATAAAATATTACACGATATTATTTGCACGTATTCTAACCAATATACGTATAACCGACTGCTTCACGGAATCTCGTCTCCAATTTCATTCCACCGTATCTCGTATTCCAGCCACTTGGAGAAAATGGGACAAATCATAATGGTAGACACATCCGTAGGTGTCGTCTCGCACCCCCGTTATAATTCACGGCTAATCCAATCTGCCTGTTGGGCGGGAACGATTTATAAGAAACCCTCTAGTCGCGTGAAAATACAATAATCGCTGCCGGTTTCGAAAACAGGAGACGAAGGTGGTTGAAGAAGGGGACCGTCGTCGCAGACGTTGGAAGCTTCTGGCAGTACGACGGAGAGTTGTAATTCCCGTATATTCGCGACACATACCGCGAAGAGAGAGAGAGAGAGAGAGAGAGGGTGAGGGATGATGTGAGAAAGAAAGGACGGTCCTCCTTCCCTCCTGACCACCTTCCCCCTTCTCCGTCCTGGTCACCGGAATCCCCCACTTGGCCAGGCCCGGGCCGAGTTGTAGCTGCTAACTTAGTTTGTGAACTGCAAAATCCTCCGCCGCCCACCAGGGCATACAAATAATAATTCTTTGTTTCACGCGGCACGGAGACGTGTAAATACCGGCGTGGCTCTCTCTGGTTCGGTGCAGAGAGCTCTGCCAGACGCGAGCAGCGGAAGCGAGAAAGCGTTGGCTCGAGGTTTCAGGGAAGAAGACTATTCCCGCGGTAACGCCTAAATCGCTCCAACAACTCATCCGCTGAAAGTTGCGACGAGCTTCGAAGATCTACGGGCGACGGAGCTTCACGGCTCCTCTTCCTCCCGCGAAACACTGCCTCACGACCTCTTATCCGCCGTTCGGTCTTCTATCCCCCCCTCTCTCTCTCTCCATCGTTTCCGGTGTCCCTCGCTTGCCACTTCGTCCTCGATGACCAGCATTGAAGCGGTGTTTCTGAAATTAGAAACCTGCCACCAAGACGTTGACATCGACTATTCGTTTTCGATCGAGAAATATGAGAAGTCTGCGCTGGGTGATAATTTTTAGTTTCTCTTTTCAGGTACGATTGGTCCCACTTTCGGGACTTCATGATGTGGAGATTACTATCGCTGTTACATATTTGTTGATATGGAAGGATTACGATTTTCCTCTAGTAATTTTAAAAATACATTAAATGCACGCTGACTGTCGTAAATGACGATGAATCGAATCGCATCTACGTTATTTCCAGCGAGCGGGGAAATTCTGGGATGAAAAAATATTTTTCTGGAAGGTACGGAACAATATGCAGAGAAAATATCCAATTGACGCGGAAAGTCCGAAGCAGTCGTCCCGGATGGTCTGGCAATAACACAGTAAACTTAAGAAGGATGCTGGGAGGCAGGAAGGAACGCAGAGACACAGTCTTGGTAAGAGGAGCATCGCCGGAAGGAGAGAACGTCAGTGAAACGGTCGACAGAGAAGCCGGTGAGCGCGAGCGGCGGGCGGCGGAGTGGGAGGACGAATAGAAGGTGAAACCGGCGTGGCGGCGGCGGTGGTGGTGCGGTGGCGGCGGCGGCGGCGGCTGTACGAGGGAGACGGGTATCGGGACAGGAGCGGAGAAAAACGCCGGGGAAAGACGGAGATGAGGCGAACCGGTGCTCGAGCTCCGCGAAGAAAACGCTTCGGTTTATTTCAGTTCGATTTTTCCAGTGTCGCCGTCGCCCTGACGACAATTCGCAGGCGCGGTACACTCTCTGCTCCTCTCTCCGTCACACACCGAACTACCGCTCTTCTTCCGTCGATACCGTTCTCCCTCGCTCCCATCGCCTCGGTCTGTACGAACCAACGAATGGGTTACGCCCAGATGCGCGCATCGAACCCTGGTCAATAGAATCGTTCTGTCTCCCGTGTTCGTCCTCGTAGCTTTACCCTCTCCAGCGGCCGCTCTCGGACAGTCGACGCTTCAGCATCGTCGAATCGGAAAGGGGTGTACCACCGGCGCAGGGTCGTGAGAGACCAGCCGTAGTGCGTGTAGGTGCGTTGGTCCACCTATAGAGGAAAGGGTGGACCCTGGTATGCCGAAGCAGGCAGGAGTTTAACAGGGTGCTCTGGTGCCGAGCATCCACCGGCGGAGGACCACCCCCGGTGCGATTGGAAATCTATTCCCACCCTCGAAGTCGAACCTCGACCTATCGGAGGGTTCGGTTCGGAGATATTGAGTCTGCGCTCTCTCTCCTCTTTGTCGATGCTCATCATTCGCTTCGTGGTTACGCTCATCCACCCCCCGCTTGCTGATTTTCCGTCTGTTCGCACCTCGTTTCTTCCTTCCACCCCCCCTCTTGACACTTGAGCCTGCCTGTTCGATCTTTCTCCCGACATTTTTGTCTCGTTCGCCAAACGCCCATCACGGTGAACCGACTCTCCTCGATCTTTAATGAGAAACTGCTGCTCGTTAGCGACCTTTCAGCAATGCCTCCTCGATCGATTTTTTCCTCACTGATGTAAGTATAAGTTGTCCTTCTCTACGGGCGAGAGGTCGAGAAGAAAATGAAGAACTGGTTAACGTTTGTAGCTGTTCCGCATCGCAGCGAGTCGTTAAAACCAAACGTAACGCGAAACCGGTGGTTGTACTTCGGTGACGTGGAACTGTCGTTGAGTGCGTTTATGTCCGTTTAGCGGTGGCCGCGTGAAATATTTTCACAACACCCGGCCGCTTGGATACGCATACCTACACGCGCGCATTGTACCCCGACACAACGCCCCCGACGGCTCCCGGGGTCAGCCATACCTCATTGCACCGGACAGTGGTCAGATATTTTCACAATAGGTTCCGCGCCGGTGCTTTCATCGCAGGAAACTTCGCGGTTCGCCGGGGTGTTAAATGGTTGGCCCAGGCATTGAATACGTTTCTACAATACGGTCAGCACGCGGTAACGTAACGCTCGGCTCTTTGCCTTTGCCGTGATAGAAATATTCGAGTCTGCACGTCTTCTTGCCCGGAAAATTTCAACTGGGGCGATACGTAAAATGGAACGGAGTTCAGTTGAACAAATACCCCATTGTTCGCTGACACCCTTCGACATTTCCTCCACGATCATACGAAACATTTCCTCGTATTCAAACTCGCGAGAATTATCATTTTTTCATTAGCCTTGAAAAAATTGTATGTGTGTTCCAAGATTAAAAGTCAAGCTGTAGGAAAAGAAATTAGGTATAAAAAAAATACGCTATGGTCTAGTAATGATAGTAGAAGCTGTGCAACGTAAGAACGTTTGCAAACTGTCTAGCACTTGTCTCTTCTCGGTTTCATAGACCATGGAATAGTGGAGAACCTATTTTTGACATTATTGCCAAGCTAACGGTCATGCTGCTCAGGATCCAATTTACAATTTATCTGCTGACCTTTGTCATTAATAAACCGACGGATCATCGAGAAAAAATGTGAAGAGTATAATCGATAGCGGAATCGGTGTAACGTAGACCAGCCATTTCTTCGATAATGCGTTCATGCCCCAACGAACGAAGAAGCAGTAGCGCACGGCGCCGATAAAAAAGACGAGTTCTCCTTCTTTCTCTCTCCCGTTGGTTCGTCTATCGCGCGCGATGCCGCTGGGGGCGGTGGCGGTGTGTCGAGGACCGTCGAAGGGGTGGCCAGACCGGTCGGGCGAAGGGTGGTCGAGAAAGTGGGAAGGAGAGGAATCGGTAGTGGAAAGAGCGTTAAGAGTTCGTCGGGAGGAGAAACAGAGAGGGCCGTGAGGGCGGAAGGAAGGAATGGAGGGAGTGCGGCGCATCGGAGGTGGGACAAGAGAGGGTATAGAAGCTATCGACGTTTTTACGTAACAAATCAGTCGTAACTGGCGCGCACCGGCTGCGACCGTGCGCGGTAGAACGACCAATCAGAGAGCCAGCCGATATTCGATACCCGATCACATCATAGGTTCCTACCAGCCGCTCGAAACACCAAGGTAGCCCAATAGCTGGATGGGAAAAAGCGGAGAGAGGAGAGAACAGCGAAGCCAGGGAGGGATGCACCGGTAAGGGATGAACGTCAGACGGAGAGGAGAACTCGCGCCAATGTCGTACCGATCCGAGGGGGGCAGCGAGTGAAAAGAGAAAGCGTTAAGCTCCGAGGAGGGAACAATTGCAACCAACCTTGTGGTAGACAATTCGTCGGTGGTCTCGCCATTTTTTCTTCCTGCCCGCCGCCTTCTAGACAGAAAGCTCGTCGGACTCACCGGGGACTGGTTACCAATCTACATGTGTGTCGAAACGTTGTTCCCGTGATGGATTGCGTGGAAACGATACGTTGAAGCTAATGCATAATCGAATACGTTCAACGGAAATAGTAGTAGACGGTTGGATACTATGGATTAAGGTGGTAGATGGAAGAAATGTCGCTTCTTATGAGGCCGTCAGTGATGAAAATGCGAACTTTTCCTTCTTATACTTTGGACGAAAGTTTCGCTGCTTCTGAACTAACTTTTAAACTAATCAATGCTTTCAGCTAGATAAAGAGAAGGAAAGTAACCGGCAGCTATCCTTGAGCATGTTTGCGAAGCTTAAATTAGCTCACACTTTCACTCGGCGAACAATTCCTATTTATTATCTACAGGAAATGACTGATACGTCTTGCTGTGCAATTAATGGACTTTCTTTGTACGATATGACATGTAGCTACAACTTGTTTACAATATCTATATTGATATGCCAAACGGAGAGGTCAATACCTGGGGACTGCTTTCAACTTTGCATTGTTGGAAGCAATTCAAATATCGATTTTAGAGAATCCAGACGACAGAACCTTGGACGACCTTGCATGGTAGCATTCATTGGACCGAAATACTCGTCCAGGGAAATACGATCGAGCGACGGCGGATGAGGGAACGGAGCCGGATACATGATTAGCGACAAGGAGAAAAATTCCAGGTCGAGGGTGATGGAAACGAGGCGGAGGAGGTAGACAGGCCAAGGGGGATGAGGTAGGTGACACGAAGAGAGTGAACGGCGAGGGTGGCCGAGTGGGTGGCGGTTACGATAGGGGATGGCGGTAGGTAGGGGTAGTTGGTGGAAGTAAAGGCGCTAGTGTAGAAGGAGCGTTTTAATCTATGGTCGCTCACAGGAGCGGGACGCTGGGATCGGAGCTCACCCCCGCGGCCGGATTATAATCAACCCTTTTATCCTAGGCTTTCCATGTCGCTAATTTCCATAATTACACAGACGCTAAAATCACAATATCCTCTGCCGGCAGAAAGGAGTAACCTACGTGAGCTTCCTCCTCCACCCATAGCAGCGTCACACGAGGAGAATGCCTGGTCGGGAGGGTGGAAGCGGCATTTACAGGGAAAGAGAAAGGGACAGGGCGAAAGAGGACGAGTGGTCCGTGAATGAAAAGAAAAGAGAAGGCTGTGCAGGTTGCGAGGAAGAGGTAGAAGAGGAGAAGGAGGCGGGAGGAAGCGGCTGGCTAGAGATAAAGGTACTCTTTAGCCAGGATGGCGTTCGCTCGCATGTTTATGCACTCGTATCCGCGTGGCCGTGCATGGAAGTGCCTGGATAACCAGCCAAGTGACAACCCGGCAGGTCCCCGGCTGGCATAGACCTGCCAGCAAGAGCACGCCTCTCGACTCGAATTTTGAAAGGCAGCCAACTCGGAAAAGTGGGTTTAAAAGTCTCTCGATAAGTGCCGGCGTGATGGCCCGACGGGTACTGCCGTCGCTTCCACCTACTGGCTGTTAGAAACATTTCTGTTCAGCGTAAAAGCGGGTTGATATTCGCGAGTGCGGGATCATTCCCAGCTTCTCCAGCCGCTCTAATCGCGCTCAACTTAGAATTCGGTTCGCAAGATGACCGCGACGGGGCATCGAACCTCAGCAGAAAACTACACGGGCGATCATGCACGTCCGTACGCGAAAGCTTGAGGCTCAATCGCCATAGAGGATAGCGGAACGAACCTTGCCAAAAAGTATAGACAGAGGGGGATCGTTACCTTGCGGACGATCGAATCCTTAACCTTCTCCGCTGGTGCAACCCTGCCTGGCTCTCGATATTCCAGCGCAGGAGGACTCACCGAGTCACTGGGGTTGACTTTTCTCACTTTAACCTCGCGATGCGATGCTTGGCTTCGGGAGAGGGTGGAAGAGGGGGTTGCTGGGGCTGTATCGAGCGGCCCTCCTACATACATCTATCTCCTCCGACTCCTTCCCTCTCCTGGCCGTTCCTCTTACCCGCCTCCTCTTTCCCTCTTTTCCCTCCCCCGACATTCGTGGCCTTCCGCCCCTTCCACCCCTTTCCAACCTTCTCTACCTCTTCCACCTTCTCCTCCTTCTCCGGTTCTGCCTCCCTCCGCCTCCTCTTCACCCATCCTTCGCGACTCACCTACCTAAGCCCCGTCTCTCCTCTCTGCACCCCCTCTCGCCGCCTCTCCTCTCTTCTCTCGCCTCTTTCTCGAACTCCGACAGTCTCTCTTTCTCTTTTCTTCTTTCATTCTATCCCTACGCCTGTCTCACTCTTTCGAGGCCTTTGCCTCGAAAACGCTCTCACCGACAAACAAACCACAGACACTTTGCAGTTTTACGCAATCGTAAGTTCCTTCATTTGTTTACTCGTTCAACGTTCGCACGAATATCGTTACGCACGGGGTGGCGAGATCCGCCGACCGACCGGCGTGCATCCATCGTCATGTGCGGCGCAATAAACAGCAGGGAAAAGCGAACCAACTTCCTAGGGACTCTATAAAACTTCGCCCTCTTTATACTACTTCCGTTATCTCGCGTGTCATCTAGCGTTGTCCACTACCGTTACGTTGGATCGCGGACGAGCTTTAAATTTTAATTAAAGAGAAAGCGTTTGTTGACGTTCACCGATATCGTTCGTCGCTGATGATCCATCGTCACCGGATCGCGAATGAAGATCCGTGAATCTCGTTATAGGACGACGAACGCGTTCGTCTGAAATTCGTTTCTCCGCGGTGAAGACAGACACGGTGGTGCGCACAGGACGTTCCAAGTGGCGACACTCTACAGCTTTATGCACTTTCCTTTACTGCTCGGCGCAGGGTTAGGTGAGTAGGACGCCCGACACGGGGGGGAAGGGGATTACTCGACGCCGAAATTGCTTGCAGTGTCGAGTTGCCGAGAAACTTTGGATTTCGGACGAGCGGCGAAAGCGGCGAGGGGAAAACGGAGTACAAGGTCACGCGTCGGGGCTGATTATTAACTTTTCCGGCGAAGATCCTGGCTATCCCAGTGACTCTCCGTCGAACCCGTGACCATCTTTACTCCTTCACTCCGTGTTTTTCAATAAGTATTCGCATATGCATAACAATCATGGCACATGTATTTTAAATAGGATATAATTATAAATTTATATTCGATATTCTTTACGTACGACGAGGATTCCCTGCCTATTTGTTTCCTCAATAGCATACTTTATTAAACAATATCCAGATTCGTCACTGCGAATGAGAAAGTTCCCATAAACGCAAAATTCACTCGGTGATGCAAAATTATGTAGTCCACGTGTTTATTATTTTTTCTGGTCTCAGCCATTAATCGGGCTTCTTACGCGCGTTCGTAGCATCTTATATCTCACGGATGCGTTGTATATATGACACGGTAGCGAAGAGGAGGAGGAGGAGGAGGAGGAGGAGGATCGTCGCGGATGCGGACGAGGTCCGGGGCCGTCGAACGGCGCGGGGGTGCCGGACGATGAAGGGGAGGGGGTCGGCGGTCGGGGGTGGCGGAAGAACGCGAGGAGAGGCAGGACGAAGTGGAGTAGGAGAGCAGTATCTTGGAGACTTCGCACTGTATCTTGAAATGAGTTTTGTTGGATCAATAAGTTCCACTATAAGAACACTCTCGCTCTGTCCCGGTGTATCGGGGTGTTGGTTCCGTCCGTGTTTATCTGTGTCTGCAAATGGATACACGCCGTACATGAGTCTCTCTCTCCCTTTCCTATTCCGGCTGCTCTTCTGTCTTTTCTTCGTCTCTCTCGGCCGCGCTCCCACTACTCCCCGTCGAACGAGCTATTCCCCTCGTTCCACCCTGCCGCTGAATACGTCTATGTATCTATCGCATCAGCCGACTATGTACGAATAGAATAGGATAGTCGGTACAAGCATTTCGAGATGAGTCGAACTCAATCTCGCGGCAGACGGGGCTCTATCCGGAACGAATCTACCTTCTGCGGTGATCACGTGAGCATGGATACGCGAATTTCTGTGATTGCCGCTACGTAGGGGATGCGCGATAGAGGGAGGCGACAGGCTCGGGCGGTAGTATGTGGCAGAAATTTCTACTACCTACGCTACCGGGAAATGATTAATCCGCGCGACCGAGAAGTAGCACGAAAAGGTGCCGGTTTCGCGGAGCAGCAATTGCCACGTAAGGCAATCGAAAAGCTATGGAATAGAGCATCGCACTTTAACACGATTCTGTCACGTTTTGTATTATCTAGTACCTGTATTCGCGATATGAAACAAGCATCACCAATACCAGTAAACTTTTGAACTTAATAAAGAATGCAAAAATTGATAACACTCTCGTCACCATTGATTACGAACATTAATTATCATACCTCATTCCAAAAGTACTAGAATCATCCAATGATAATCATTAGGTTTTGTACTTACAAGGCTGCATTGTCGCGGGTTTTTTCCACGTATTGCCAGAGGAGAATCGGGGTTTTGTAGTCAGCCTGTACCGATGCCAACCAAGCATTATCGTATGTACCAATAGAATCTATACATATATCGGGCAGCACCGTAGGGGTAGTTACATAAGACCGCACTCTTCCCGGTGTACATCGGCAGCTCAGCAAGCAGCCAGGTACACGTCGCACACGCATTTACGTGTAGCACGATGCGACGTGAGAGGCACACAGTGCAACCAACCAACAGTGGGCTGCAGTGTCGCAGTGGTGTTTGCAGATAGGAGAAACAATCGCTATCGGCCCGTAACAAATGCGCGACAACCTGCGTTCACAAGCCAGCCCCGTTTTCCTTCGTTTCCACCATCCCTTATCCCTCGCTATGCCGCGCTGCTGTGCCGGGTCTAATCTAGCCGGCGATCATTATATTTCCTGATTAAAATAACGCTAATGCCTCCCCTATTTCGCGACTATCGTCGCCGGTCCGTCTTTCGTTTCACCCCCTCTCGATTTTTCGGCGCGATCCCACGACACAGCCGTTTCAAGCCGAACGGCTTCTTGGCCCAGTGCCCACCGTCTTAGCTCCTCACGGCGCGCCGGTAATGGCGTCGTAAATTAAAAGTTTGACTTTTCGTGTGATCGATTTCACGGATGGGAATCCGCGGTGCCGAAGATTTGATCAAATGGCGCTTGATAATTGCTGAGATAACCTAACCAGGTAGAAAAAGTATCTCCTTCAATTCGACGTTCTATCTGTTGAACCTTCTTACACCAAATCTTTCAGATTGTAAATTTAATTAATGATCATTCAAGACCTTTCTTTGCCAACGTGGGAACTTAACCAAACGAGATGAACATACCCAAAAATTTGATGCAATACCATTCGTACTTATATCTTGAAGCAAGTGCAGTATTCGTTTTAATGATTCAAGAAAGAGTCATTGCTTGGTCTCGACACAATAAACCTGATAATCGAGTCACGAGCGACGTGGCTCTTCTTCCCATTTTGGTGTTCCTTCGTTTTTAAATATCTGAATCTTGGAGGCTCTTTCACTGCGAACAGAGAAGAGTCCTTTGTGCGGACAATCTCGAATGATAATCAGAATCCTCTTGTGTCTCCCATGCGTGGAACGGCGGTACCGTTTTACAACGAGTCCCGGTAAATCATTCCGGTGGAAACGTCTCCGCCGCGTCACGAGATTTGGTACGCTCGTTCCGCGGACTCAGAATTCTTCTTCTCCGTACACCTCCACTCGATCCGACTACACGCGGGACCCGCGATGCGCGTTTGATAACGAGGTTCGGTCGGAACGAACCGTTCCGAGAGATCCTGCCGCCCCGTACCTAACCATCCCGACGTTGCAGTTGGTTGGAGAAAAATTAGTGCCACTTGTGGTCAATGTGGCAGGGGCTGCGTTTTACAGCGAACGCTCTTATGGGTAGGTCACTCCTGGTACCACGAACATACTAATGCTTACTGACACCAGACATTGTTGCTTTGTAGGTACTTAAAGTAGATTCGGGCAAACGATCGTGTTCTAAAAGCTGAACCTTCTACTCAGACATGGGATATCACTTATGAATATGACCTGCAGTACACCTTGGGACAATGATTCTCAACCCGTTTGTACTGCGTTAATTTCCCTTATGGGAACAAAGTAGTAATGAACTTATGCCTCATTTTTCATTGCTTGATTAACATGTTTGATTAAATACTAACAAATCTTCTGTATATGAATTCTCAAATATCAGTTGAGGAACTCAGTCCTATA
>NW_017177343.1:336148-346364 GCF_001652005.2 Ceratina calcarata
ATGCATGCATATGCACATTTTCAGTTTAAAAAACAAATGAAAATCGGCTTCTGCCGAATCCTCTATCTATAGATAAGAAGCTAGTTAAAGAAATAAAAAAGCGTTGTTGACTTAATAACTGGATAACGAATTAATTTACTTGATCATCGTGCTTGTTTGATCACTTTAAGATGGAGCTCTTTAACTGATATTTGGGCAATTACAGAAATCTTTTAGCATTTAATTAAACATGTTAATCGAGCATTGAAACATTGAGACAGATTTATTACTGTATTCGGGTTTTCTACTCATAGACATAGGCGAAACTAACATGATCAAGAAGAAATCGAGAATCATTATCCCAAGCTATATGTGTATTTATTGCGTATTACTATACATATGTACGTAACGAAATTCAATACCTTCTCTCGTCTTTAATACTATATGAAATATTTGTAAATTTAAAAATACATACATGTAGAGTTGTATATTGTATTTATTATATGTATATGTATAAAACTACATATGTGTTATAATAATACTATTCCAATTATATCTGGCATGTTCGCAATGCATTCCAAGGAAATCTATCGACATTTGAAAAGACACAATTGCTACACATTCCAAAGCACCGATTACCTCATTCCAGCGCAGGTTGCACGTAGCCTGAATAAGGTATGGCTGCTCGCGCGTCGATTCCTATCATGATACGAGGAAACTCGAGCAGGATCCGGATTGTACATGCGAAAATCCGTGCGATGGGATGACGCTGTTGCGATAGACGCGCTGCAAGCTAAGCTACGCTGCGCCGCGCCGCGCCGGTTCACGCGCGTAATTAGAAGCCACCGCGAACAATGAGGAGTATAACTTTTATTTCGTTTATCGGCCTGGCCTATCTTACTACTCCTCCTCGGGCGGCACCTAGGCGCGTCTCGCGCCAGCCGCGCCGTGCAGGAAACTATTTAACTGATTGTCGCTTCGAGGTAAACTTTGCAGTCACTTTTCCGCACGATACAGCCACTTCCTCCTCAAGTCTAGAGTTATTTACCTGCGCCGCGGAAGGAACTGGCGTGTGACTGTCCCCGAAATGATTTAGTCACTCGAGAGGAAGCACTACGAAACTGCGATGTGACTTTCGGTTAACTATTTCGAAAATCGATGCGTTCGTCTCAGGTCAGACGAAGTAATCGATGAAAGCCCTAACCAGAAACTGAGAATGTTGAAGTAGGTACCAGCAGTGTCCTAAAGTCATTGTTCAAAAGAAATTAAAGAAAATGGCAGTTCTCGTATACAATAATTCTAGTAGCATCCAGCAGTATTTGTCTACTTATCTTAAGAAATGGGTTTCTCTTCTATATTTCTTGTAAATGTACATTATTGCTAAAAATTATTCGGAAAGTAATTGTAATGTGAATTAGAGTTTAACCATAAAATATCTGCAGTAGTGCGTTAGCGGCAGTGTCGCTGCGGCACCAGTCATATCGGTTTCGTCACTTTTTCTCAGTTACGAGACAAAAGTCGAAGTTCTGCTTCAAGAGATCTCGAAGAAATAACCACCTACCGACGTATCCATCTACTCGTGGAACTTTTAATACGGCTCCAAAGTTAAAGTCCACCTTTCCCACCTTGAACCCTCTTACTTTCTGACCACCCAGTTCCCTCCTTCACTCCATCGCTCTCTCTCTCTCTCTTTCTCTCTCTCTCTTTCTGTCGCTCTCGAAATGGAGCTCAAGCCGGCATCCCAACGTCGGAGTCCTTCGCTCGAGACGTCCCTAATCGTAATGGTCGTGGAGTGTTAATGTTCCCGTTAACACGGCTGAGGTGTTTAACCTTGTTAACTTGCGCGACTGCCGCGATTCTGACCGAGCATGCATCTCTACTTCCCAGTTGTGGTAACTAGTTTTACGTATGTACACGTGTGTGTACGTGCGCACGCGCGCCTGTATTCCTCACTTCCCTTTTTCTTTTTAACTGGCTTTTGTTACCGAATAGGAAAGAAGTAGTACATACATGACGATATCTACGATAAGCCACGTTTGCTTCCTTCACAAGAATATTCCTTAAAGAAATTGTGCTTCAAAGATACTGGCATACAAGGTGTCTCGTCCAACTGTAACCGGTTATATCTCTTAACACTCTGACTGCCAAAGAAAATACTTCTTTTAATTGAATAGTTTATAATCATTATATTTTCATATTTAATTAGCCTATATCCTTCAAAATACTACAGTTAACACATACATATGTCCGTCAGTCTGATGCGAGTGTCACAACCTATTGAAAACTTTATGCGCCACCTGAATTTAGGTGACATGTCAGTCAGTGTTTGAAAATAAAAGAAAGTGTTACAGCTCAGAGTTGAATAGTATCAGACGGTGCAAATATGCACTTTTGTGCATCAGAAGAATGCAACAGTCCCCCATTTTTAATGGAAACGTATGCTTTTGATTACACCGATTGTTAACGCTCGTGATTAGCCGAACTCTTTCAAAACTTGAGAAACGGAGATTGCACGTGATGTGTCGACTAGGTTCGAAGAACCATCTTGGAATTCAAGGAACTGATAACAAATTTAGAGTTGTGCTATATTTCTATATTTCGAAGTGTCCATGTATAAATAAAATATCTACATATAAAATATTCATATATTGTAATCAAGAATAAAGAAACTGTGTTAGATATTGTGAATCATTGTTCTAACTGTTGAGTATATTAACGCTTTCAGTTACTGATCAAGTATACGCGTGGCAAGAAAATTCACGACTGGCAGGGTTTAGAGGAACGATTAATGCGGAGGTTAGTGGCGGCCATAATCAGTTTCCGTGTTATGACGGTCGGTCAATCGACGGAACGACAATTTCTGGAGGTATTTTCAACTCCCGGCGGGCCAGTCTTCTGGAGGAATATATCGATAGGAGGAGCATTATCATATTATGGAATTCTCCATACAGTTTCGGCCGACCTCCCTTCCTTAATTTAAATTCTATTACACCCGATCTCTATTCCCTCTTTCCTATGAATATTCAAACTCGACGAGACCAGCCTCCAGCCACCCCGTGCCGTCCTCTCTTTCCTGCATCTATCGAGTATCCAAAGAATTAAATTAATATACCGGGCAAAACAGCCCCCATTTCCCTTCCGACGTCTCCTCCGGGCCTCGTCGCAGCAGAATCCACTGACACATCCCCTTAGAGCAGCTCGTCTCGGCGGCCATTAACGTCATTTTCGCGATAAAGCGGGATAATTAGCCTGTAAAATCAAGATCCAATCGATCTGGGCAGATTTTCATTCTCCTAGCTGTCTAAAGAATTTTTGATCCAAGCTTCCTCGAGAATGTTACGAGCAATTTCTTATTAAGATATTTAATAATCACCACGATTATTAAAATTACTTACTCTTTTAATTAATGTTTAAATATACATGTATAGTATTTGCGTTTGTAAAAATGAAATACCTACTTCAATTGAGTTTTTAATAACTCTTCTCTTGAAATTTTTACCTTACTTGAATAATATATCACGAATAACAGGAAATATAATACATATATAAGAAATAAAACATATCTTCCATAAAAAAAAAAAAAATGAGAAAGAACATTGTAATAGAGATTGTATGTATTTGTTTACGTAGCAGATGCAGAAAATGATACTGCGGCATGGATTAAATTTAAACATATAGATATTAAATCAATATTCTCTATATTTTATCTCAAACGTCCGTCTTGTTTCATAGTTTAAACGTTTGATGTCACGTACTGAAGTTAACGTGTAATCTTATTTGAAAATCTATAACATTATTTATAGCTGTTTTATTTAAATTTGTTTCATGCTTAAAATTACCGAAAATGTATTCTAGACATATCGCATATAAACAAATTTAACGAGAACATCAAATCGGACGTTTGATAAATCATTGATTGACTGTCGAACACGGATCAGAAACACATCTGTCATACGCGTATTTCGAGGCCGCATACTTGTATACATATTTGTACGCGTGTATGCAAAGCGTGGTTAGTAATGAATCACGCGAGCTTTTGTTGCGGACGCATAATGATCGCGAGAAGCGAACGTCGAGCAACGCCGCGCCGTGAAATATAATATATCGCTTGTAATGAAGCAACATTGTAAGGCGCCGACCACTTAAACACGCCGTCGCTAACGGACATAACTTTTCCACCCAACCAGAAGACGAGATTAATCGCGTATATAGCGTTTAATGCGCGAGCCGTAGCATTCATTAAGCGGTCGGGTTCGATCTTATCGGTTTCATCTTGCGTTCGTAAGTGTTCACCCGGTCGTGTAGGGGTGCGTCAGGAATCGCTCACTGCTTCGACGTCGCGCTGGCAACTTTCGACTTCGATACAAATGGAGAGCTCATGGAAGACTGGTAATAATGCCTGATCCCCATTAATACTTTTTGCATGTTACAAACAATGGACAGAGGGAAGAGGGAAGCTCAATAAAGAGTCTGATACCTTCTCTGAAACGATTTGCGTTTCCATCGAACGATCGTTCGGTGTACCGTGCGTTATAGGAAACGGCATCCACTTCCCGGTTGTTTGCAGTTTTCGCGAAAGAAACGGTGTGTAGAAGACAGAATTATTAAGGAAAGCAACATCCGGCTTCCATAAAGAGATGTTTAATTCCAGCCGCTTTTGTTCAAGCTCGACTAATCGCTGGCATTATCGCCGGCTTCAACGATTCAACAATGAAGGTAACCACGAAAATAGTTCGTATATCTACCATTGAATCGGTCTAATTAATGTCTGGAGCTGTTGGGGAATTTTATCGCTCACTACTTTCTCGCTTCCACCCGATATTGGTTATAATTGGTCTATAGAAGTCCTATAATAGAAGCGTACGAATAGTTCCGCGCCGAGAATTCTCCGCCGAACCGGATCGCCTTTTCAATCTACCGCTCGATCTACTCCGCGATGAGTTCCGTATTCGCTCTAGTAAAACTAGTTCTTTTTTTTTTATCAGGCGAATGGCTGATCCATAAGTTATAATTCTCACAGTACTATAGATTTCTTAACCGATTGGTATACAAATCTCGCATCGCGTGGATTATGCGAACAATTAATGTGTTAGATTTACGCGCATGATTTTAGAGTTTTCCTCAACGTAATCCATCATAGACCGCGCTACGCGTTAAACTCTGAAACCACGGATTGGCCGAGGTCGAGCTAAGTAGACCGTGTCCCTATAACCAGGAACGATGAGACGGGTTTCTCGCTTGTTACACGATAAACGTAGAAACGTAATTATTGATAAGCGTTAATGAGCACGCCGGTGTGCACGGAGGGTGCATCATCTGAATCACGTGGCTGCGCTTGCTCACGCACAACGACTGCCCGTGCATCAGCCATTGTTCGAGGAGGCGCATGCAGTGCAAGCAAGCAAGTACTTCAGTTACTTGTTTGTACTGTACGTGTGTAAATATGTGTATGCTGCGCACAATGAATGACCGATCACATTATCGGGCCCTGGTAGGCACCAGACACAAAGATTCGCCGGCTGGGGTCGAAAAACTTGGTAAGATCACCGAGAAGTATAGCACATCGAATGAGCGGTTAGCTACCGTCCGGTTAAATCTCGCGATCTTGATCGTAGTCCGTCGTGCACGACGCTGCGACTTCCTCCTTCCCCCTTTTTTCGCGACCTGGCCTCGGCCAGTCCTTTTCCCTTCAATTATTTTTCTTCCCACTGCACACTGCCACGTATATGATTCGCCAGGAAAATAATAAGAACGATTTCTTTCTTCTAGAGAAGCTGGTGATCGTACATAAATAAAGTACAGAACTAATAGCTTGATTGTTAGAAATATGATTATCAAAATTAGATGAATACAAAAAGGAAAGGCAGATTATTTAAATGGATCTTAATATACATATTTGATGAAAATGAAATGGTATGTGGCAATTGTCTTAATCACGTTCCTTTACAATTAGCATGGAAAGAAGTATTAGTAATTGACGTGCCACTAAATTTGTCTGACACTTTCATACCGTTTCCACGAAATTCCTTGGGTAATGATAATTCGATATCTTCTATCGAGAAATGATCGGAAATCTGACTCTTGTAATTGGATTTAACCTGTCAGTTTAATTCTTATTAATTACCTTACTACGGCGTCGTATTCCGCCAGGAAAATGCAGTTAGAACCGACTGGGAAATTACTGACAGATTTGTTGGGCCAGCCAGTTTGTGTCTTTAGATATGCGATCAATTTTGTTTGAAAATCTGTCGAAAACCAGAAACTATACTCATAGATAATTTTAAATTACCTGAAGTAAAGTTCGATTTTTACGGAGATTTTCATTCTTATTTAATGGAGTTCTATTATTTAAGGTTCTAGGTATGCAGTTAGGTGAAGTTTTTGAAAAGACGTGTTTAAATTTTTAGAGATCGAGGCCACCTAAAAAACATTTGTCAATGCTTTCATTTTTACATATTTTACATTACTTCTTATGAGATCGCACGAATCTTTGAATTAAAATGACGCGAAAGTGTAATTCTGTTGTATTCAAATCAGAATGCAATATTTACTATTAAATCAAACTACAGTTTATTTTAATAATTTTTTATATCAGCACAGAGTTACGATATGTATACTTCAGTGTCGGAAAATCGACATGCTTTTCAAGTTCGTGGCGAAGAGAAAAAGTGACGAAGAAGATAATGTAGAATCTGGATCGGCACGAACCATGATGGCCCAGTCTGGCAGCCGAGGTGAAACACGGGAGGCGAAAAGGTAGATCCGTGTTACTGATAGCGAGAGCCCAGGACGAAACGAAGCCAGAAATCCGAAAACACGCGGCTCGGCATAGCATGGCGCGGCATCAGGGCCCGTAACCAGATCCCGTTAAGACGTTCGGCGTCGCGAGAGCGCAATCTTCGGAATCAAACGAAGACATAGATCATTCTAAAAATACGCTCCCACTATTCGAAGCCGAACTCCGGAGTGGAGCCGCCTCCGCCTCGATGGCGAGCACCGCATCGTTCCCCCGCGGCGGGTAATTCAAGGCGTCAGGACGATAAGGCATTCGCATAACTCCTTTTGAATTATTTCAGTTATTTCACTATTAGATATGGTATGCGACTCTCGCGACGGTCACGCCGATTCAAACGTACCCGAACCGCTTCTATTCGATCTTTTTTGAACGCAAGACGCGGCTGTTTTGGTATTAATAGCTGACGAATCGTACGGCCGTGATCGCGACAACGATCGCTTTGATCGAGCCTCTGAGCAATCTTTCAATGACTTCTTCGCGGATTGACTGCGCTGCTTATTTGGGTGGTTAGATTTCCTATTCCCTTCGCGTCGCGTTGTACTACAATGCTTTCGACATTTGACGACGGAAGGTTAGCCGGGGACTGATTAATACAAATTTCCCACGCTCGTTGGAAACGGTATGGAGTTCATGTTAGACGGGTAATAATTGTAAGCGAGTGTTCCGTCTCGGGGCTTGTGATGCTCATGCCACGATGTCGTTGACGTCGTCGTTTAGACGATGTATGGGCCGGACCGTTTGCGTCGGCAATAATTTGTCGAATGAGAAGTAAACTCGTACTATTGCGAGGAAAATATACCTTGACGATGTCTGAGTGAAATAGTGCAGTAAACGCGGTACGAGCATCAAACCGTTTTCTAATATTAAATGCCATTTCCCAAAATTGTTACGCATTTCCCGCGCTCCTCTCGGTATTTCATATAAAAATAGAACCCATCCAGGTGACTGTTAGATTTATAGTTTCTGGTTCATTTACTGAAAATCGCGTTTCACATTTTGAGTAGACGGAGAAGGATGGAAACGAAATTAGATATGGCCGTCGTCGGTTAAATTGTTCGAAGTTCCGACGAAGACGAAAGAATGAGAACGCGAGTGAGCAGGTAATCCAAGAAATCCGCGTGTACCCTTTGTCCGCTCGATAATTGCCAGCGAGCGGTTATCCAGCGCGTCGCGGCGCACGAAGTGTGACGACCCGGCGCGCGGCGCGGCGTCTCGGCGATTATCACGTCCGTCACGATTACGCGAAGCGTCGTCCGCGAGGCGTCGTCGACGGCCACGGACACACGACGTCATTCGTCGTTGAATGGTCGGTCTCCTACTCGAGCGCACTGAGCGGGGCGAGTCCTCTCGCACGCATGGTAAACTTGTCATTTTTATAACTGTTTTTGTAAGCAGTCGCTTTCCGGCTTCTATAAATTACGCGGTTGACTTCTGTTACGCTCGCGTGAAGCTACGGCGACGGGTGTACCGGCTTTGATCTGTGGGAATGTCTTTCTCTATATCCGCCCCTCTTCCTCTCTCTTTTGATTCCACCCGCGACCGTTCTCTCGTCACCTTTTCCGTCCCTCGCCACGGCCTAGTAGGCTGAGAAACGCGGTTACCGCGAAACTTTTATCCTTCTTTCTTTTTCGACCCGTTCCCCCTCTCTCTCTTTGTTCTTTTTATATCATCCTGCTCCTTCAGCCAGCTCATCTGCTACGGTGATGACTGTTCCACCTCGATTTGGTAAAGACCAATTTAGACAAAAACGTTCGGGATAAATTGCGAACGAGAATTTTTGACACGAAAGGCAACTCGTTTTTACGTATTCTGACCCATTAAGAAGGAAAGGACGTCTTTTAGGACGTGGAGAGGGAAACAACATTTTTTCTTAGCTATTAGTTGTAAATTGTAAGACTCGAGACGTTTCATGAATTAGAAATTTGCAATATTTCGGTAGAACTACATTTCATGAATTCTATGATCAGTTGATTGTTTTTATATCTCTTGTAATCAACTTTATTATACTTTAATGATTTATCTTTAACGATTCTAGAAACGTTGAACTTTAGATACATAGGGTGATTAAAAAAACTCGTGAATTCTGTTTAACCGGATTTCACACCGATCAGGTCATTATTTCATCACACGTTGACATTGTCCAGTTACCAAAGCTTGCTCGACCGTATTAACCGTGACGCAGTATGAGTTGGCAGAAGTCGGACCATGATTTCACCGGAAGCTAGTAACGCGCTATGTAAACTGTGTGACTATGGTCTTGCGCATAGTCGTCGACGATCACTGATGGGTATCGAGCTAGACAAACTTTTCAGCTTCTGGGACCGTAAAACTAAGGACGCCTGTTCCTTTATTTCAACAATTTCGTACTTTACATGTGCAAGTGAACATACGTCATATAGTGTGACAGAGTATTAAAATTCTGAAGCTATTAGTATTATCAATACTTACTAATACCTACGTATGCACAGTTTACGATTCAAATATAAAATGGGTATAACTAACTGTAAGGCATAAGACAAAGACAAATCTTTCCTCAACGTACTCATTTTTCTCCATTTAATTACTGTATTATTATTCATGTACAAACTTCATACAGAACAACATATACCAACCATTAAGCAGTTAAACACTCCGACCGTGAGAAACGCTGCGTTCCTGACGTGACGCGGAACGACGACGCGACGACGTTTGCACTATTTATTTCTCGGTGGCGTAGCGTTATTTAACGATGCATCCGATGCGAAAGGTCATCCTTGTCGGGCGTTTATTAAACCGGAAGTTCTTGCAGTACGTTATTCGCTCATTGAACGCCACGGCGGCGATAACTGTTCAATGGCTCGTGGCGAACGCGTCTGGTGATATTCCAGTTGCGTCTCACTCATTGCGATTCCTCCTTTCCACCGAAATATCCTTCTCCGTCGCACCCAGTTTCCGCCCGGGTTTTCCTTCCACTCGCTTGGCGGAGATTTGATTTGTCGCGCGCGCGCTCTTTTGAGCTACGATAATAGCATCCTTTCCAGTCGCCCGCTCATCCCTTCAACTTAAGCGGTGTTATGCCCGGCGATGTACGAGAACGCGCCGACGGCGATACTGCCACGATCGAGAAAATCCTTTCCTCTTCTTTAGTTACTCAGTTTGCGCCCCCACCCCGGGATCAGCCTCGACGCAGAAGGGAATTTACGTGGCCAGCGTATTCGGAAACGGATCGGTTTATGCTTGCGGACGGAGACTACAACTTTAGAAACTAGTATATCTCGTCGACGAAGTTATGTTTATCAACCTTTTGTCTAAATGTCAGCATCGAGAAGATAGTGTGAGAATTAGATTTAGTGTCTGACCAATGACCTTTTGGAAATATTTTCTGTATCTATTATATTAACACTAGATTGCCTAAGGAAGTCATTTTGACTGCTTTTGGGCAAATGTACAAATAATAATGCA